>NC_041381.1:551085960-551107961 GCF_002162155.2 Triticum dicoccoides | reverse complement strand
CGGGGAGCGTCGGCGGCCTCCTAGCGGCTCGTGGAGGCGTTGGCGCGTGGCGACTCGAGGGAGGCCGGCGAGATGCTCGCGTCCGGCGAGCGAGAGCGCGAGCTCGCGGGCAGGCGAGGCGCAGGCATCGGCGCGTTGTCGAGGCGGACCATTTGGGGTCGGTCGGCGCGCTGGGCGCCTTCACCTGCATCCGGACATGCATGTTCGTTTTGGCATCCATTGCTTTCTCAAAAAAAACAAAATCCAAACGAAACGGACGTCCGTTTGGGGTCTTGCGGTGGAGTTGGCCTTACTTGTATGATACCCTCCCGTGAAAAGAACATGAACGGTGGCCACAAGTCCGTCCCTCTTTTTACCGGTGTCCGGAGCTCCATCCCGTCTTTGTAGGTCAACACTGCAGAGCTACGTACTTAGTAGAAACCTTGTAGGTAAGCAGAAGTGGTATGGTACGGCACACGCCAAGATTCAAAGCCGTACAGGTAGTATACGTGTAGGTGAACGCACATGGCGTACGCCGTACTTTGTGCGCGCCCGATATTAAAGTTAGCGACCGCGCCTGCCTCCCAGCCAGCTACCGGGGGTGTGCATACATGCAGCATGCAGCCATGGGTGGCCACTGACTGACAGTGTCGACTCGGCATATATAACAGCTGCTTAGAGGAGCTGGGCTCCGAGATGCGATGCAGCCTGTACAGTACCCCCACAACCGCACCACCTCGTCCTCGCCCTCGTGTCTTCTTCTTCCTCTCGTCTAGTGTTGGCTTCTGGCTTTGGCCTTGGCTACCTGAGGCTGAGCTTCTCCCCCCCCTACCTTCCTGCTTCCGTCTAAAGACCAAGAAACTGAAGGTAGCTGGGCTGCGGGTCTGGCAATGCCGCCACCCAGGGGGAGCCGGCCGGCAGGGTGCAACGGCGGATCTATGCTGCGGCTGCTCGTCCTCGCCTCCCTCTGCTGCGGTTGCTTCGTCGTCGGGCGCTGGGAGAGCGGCGCGCTCCGGCCGGGTAAGCGATGAGCTCAGCTAGCGGATGTGCGTTCCCTTGTGTTGTGTTGGCAAAGATCTCTTCATCTTGGCGCGCGTAAGCGCTTGTTCTTGGTTTCTTTCCTTCTCTTTATTTTCTGGTTGCTACAGCTACAGATCTGAGAAGAGAGCGTAAGGCGTATCATACTCATACACTTGTTTTTTGAAGCCTCTATATGATGATGATGCAAGGTGCTAGTAGCATGTTGTTAACTTGTCTCAGTTTCCTCTCACTCAACAGATTCCGGGAGGCTGGCAGGCGCAGCGATCTACGCCGGTGATCTGGTGAGTTTGATCGATCTTCTTATGTTGAGTCTTGAGTGTGTTAAGCTCCAGAGTGTTCCACTGCCCTGCTAGCTTAGCTTCTCCGTTCATGTAAGAAAAATCTGTGGAGAGCAAAACAAACAAAGATGCCATCCATCCTAGCTAGATGTCGCAAGCTTTCATGTTTGGCTTGCGCCCGATGCGTCTGACAAAGGCACGAAGCCAGATCACACGACTGTGACTTGCGCAACGATAATCCACCTGGATGCGTCAAAATTAAGGACGCGGACCTTGGCTAGCTAGGGCCAGCGCCGCCGTCTCGTCGGCGTCGCTCGCTGGTCCCGTCGCCGGCCGCGGACAGCGACCTCCAGCCACCCAGCTCACGGCGGCGTACGGCGCACCTGCTAGGCTGCTAGTGCTAGCTTCCGACAGCCCTTCCACGGCGCGCGTTGGGGACCAGACGTCGCCGAGGTAGCGACCAGACGTCGTCGCTGCCCGTACAACTTTTGCGTAGCAGCACATTAACGCCGCGCGCACGGCCGGGCGCTCGGACCACACGCGCACGTACTACGTGCTTGATTGATTGCGCGGACGCGATGTTTTCACTCGTGAACTAACGAGCAGTTTTCATTGGTGTCGCAGGAGGGCTACCATGGGGGCGGCAGGCGGCGGCTGCTGGCCGGGGGCCCTGGCCCCGGGTCGCACCCGCCGCGGTGCACGTCCAAGTGCGGCAGCTGCAGCCCGTGCGTGCCCGTGCACGTGTCCGTGCCGCCCGGCGTGCTGGTCACCACGGAGTACTACCCGGTGGCGTGGCGCTGCAAGTGCCGCGACCGCCTCTACATGCCGTGACCACCGGCCGCCGCTACATGCAGCTACCGCGCGTTGGTGGTCTCGGTCGAACGTCCGGCGGCCACAAGATGACGCAGCAGCGTCCGCCGCCCGGGCCGGCCGCATACGTACGTACTGTGCCGCACCGTCAGTGTACATGTATGGCAGCGAGTGACAGACATGGGTGGTGCTGGAGTGATGGATGCACGTGGTGGGCTACCGTGGCATGGCAGGGCAGGGCAGGGCCGGGCCGGCCTGCATGTGTAGCTGTGGACGGTGCTGCTGTGCCCTGGAGGAGTGTGGACGTGGTGTGGCAGCACCGGCGCCATGGACCTACCGGGGGCGGTGGCGCAGGCAGGCAGCTCCCCCAGGCGCCTCGACCTCGTTGCATGATTTTCGTGCGTGCCATTCAGTCATTCTTAGGCACTGAAATATACTACCACATGGCATTTTCTTTTCTCTTATTTCAATTTTAGTAGGAGTGTTTCGCTATTTTAGTAGGAGTATTTCGCTATTTTGTGTTGGATCCATCAGTCATCACTTTCTTTGTGGGGGAATATCCTTCAACAATTCTACAGTGTACGTAATAATAATACTGATATAAATTATAACGTGACGTACTTGATGAGGAAGACGACGAGGCTCGTCAACAGCGCGATTGTGCAGTGTTTCCGACTTCATTTATTCTTGTCTGGGAGGACATGCATGTCCTGAAGCGGCCAGCGATTCATGTGCCCACACTGTGCGTGCATCATCTTGAAACCTTGGGACACAAAAATAAAGATACCCTCCCCGCAAAAATAAAATAAAATAAAGATACCCTGGAACATCTTGCCAAGTGCCCCAAGCAGCAATAAGAAAAGGTTGTTCAACTAAACAAAATTGAGTATCAACACAATGCTAAACATAACCAGATTATGGAAATCCTAGTACTATTTAGCTTCCAATTTTTTCCCATTTCAGCCACGATGTACCCTGCGTTAGATTTTACACTTTTGCTATTTCACATCTAGATGTGAAATACTTACCTCACATCTAATTCCTAAGCCATTTGATGAAAAACTTCAAAATTTGTGCTCTTTTAAATCAGTTTGTCTAATTCACATCTAGATATTTTTTAAGGATGTCACATCTAAACTCCAACAAATATATAATGCAGCAACAGAAAATAAAAAAAAATAAAAACAAAAAAAAGACCACAAACAGAGTGAAAATCAGCTTATGTCACATCTAGACGTGTCCTAGACAAACCCCTTTTAAATTGTGAGCTCGCTTTGTTTCTTAACGTCGTTGTCTTGTTGTCCTGTAGGCTACATTATAGTAGATGCGTTCGGCTCATATAGGTTACTTTTATGGGCTATAGTCCATATGGGCTGCTCCATGCGTTCTTTTCTTTTTCCCTTTTTTGAATTATAAACTATTTATTTGCATGTTTCTGTTATTTATTTATATTTTCTATTTTCTCTCTTTTTCTTTTTTTTTATTAAATTTTCCCTTTTGGTTCTTTGATTATTTATTTTAAATTCATAAAAAATCACATTGTCATTTGTTCGGTTTAAATGTTCTGTAAATCTAGATAAAAAATTATTTTGGCGATGTATCTCGTGTCACGTCGTGTGTCTAGTTTTTACTTGTCGACCTGCTTGCATGTGTGTCTTTAGTTAGGCCGTTTTTATGGCGTGATCTAGGGGCCCAGTTTGAATTATTTTTACTAATTCTCATCTAGATAATAGTTAACAATGTCAAATCTAACTCATACACTGTTAGATGTATGTGCTTATGAGTCGCGTTTGTTGTGGTTGTGATGTGTTATTGTTCGCCCCTTGCGAAGCAGTGAGGTTCGGTATGACATTTTTGGTGGGCTTTTTTAGGTTTTATGTATTGGCTTTATTATGTGGGTTGTATCTTTTTTGTGGAGGGTCACCCGTATTTTTATTCCTTGTTTTTATTTATTTTGGTTTGACAATGTAGTAGAGAAGCGCATAACAAGATTTTTTCCCGATTTGCTAAATCTCTTCTAGATGAGATTTAGTGATGTCTCATCTAAGTCTATAGTCATCCGATTTGTTTAATGTCCGCACAAACTCGATCATGTGCGCCTCGTGTCAGCTCCTTCTTTTTTGTCATGTGTCCTATTGTCCCATTTTATTTTAAGTCGGCCTATTCTCATGTTTCTTTTCACATCGGCCCATATATGTCGTCGTTTGGAAGGCTGGTGGAGAATTTGTAAAGTCTACCCTCGACTTGTAAATGGGTTCGTAGTTGTCCCAGTTACAAGTTCACCCTCGACTTACAACTGGACATGTGTTTTGTTTTTCATCCTAGTTGCAAATTCATGCCCGACTCGCAACTGGGCTCGTAGTTTAACCGAAAGAGTCCGAAACATAGCAGTCCAGTGTAGTTACATCATACATGGCCCCCTCACGCATTCATCATATTCCTTGGCCTCCATGCGACACCTAGTTATAGTATATCTAGCAACCCGTATCGCTTCTCGCTCATCGTCTCTATCAAAGTGCGGCGGGCTAGCAATTTTGCCGTCTATTGAAGTCGATTAACTCACACTCGCTCCCACATGTTTAGCGACATGCCAAAAGCATTCTAAAAAAGTACTGTACTCTATTGTTATGCCAAGAAGAGGAAGCGCTTTGACGGATGGATCAAACGAGACAGGCGTGTCGTGTCGTGATTGGGTCCAGTTTCTCGTTTGGAACATGTTTGGTGTAGTAGTAAAACTTGGTTTTGCACCTTCATAGAACGATGCAAATCCCTGCTAAAAAGGTGCTTTGCTTTCTGCTAATCCTGTCAACCATTCTTGTTTTGTGCATTAAGTTGTTAAGTGTCATGACTAAGATATAGTTAACCAATGCATGTAAAACATTCTTGTTTATTGTAGTACTCCTCACTCGCATGCATGTGTTGCGATTAATACTACTCCCTTCATTATATTCTTTGAGGTTGCCTTTAACTATTGATAAGATTTTATATAATTTGAAAATTATATCATTGGAAGATCCTTTCACGTACGAAATTGACGTTATGCTTTGAGCAACTTGCATGTCCTATACTGCTTGAACATGTGGTCAAAGTTAGTCTCGAAAAACACATTAGGCCATATATAGATGGGCAGAGGGAGTATATGTCTTGATAACCCACAAGTATAGGGGATCGCAACAGTTTTCGAGGTTAGAGTATTCAACCCAAATTTATAGACTCGACACAAGGGGAGCCAAAGAATATCGGAAGGTATTAGCATCTAAGTTGTCAATTCAACCACACATGGAGATTAATTATCTGCAGCAAAGTGATTAGTAGCACAGTAATATGATAGTTTTGATGATAGTAGCAGCAGCAGCAATAGTAACGGTAACAATGATAGCAGTGATTTTGTAGCAGACTAGCTGTAACAATAGTAGTAGCAACAGTAGTAACTTAGCAAGAACAATATAAGGTAAATTCGTAGGCATTGGATCGGTGACTCGTTGAATGATATTCATCATGAGACAGTCATAACCTAGGGTGATACAACACTAGCTCCAGTTCATAAATATAATGTAGGCATGTATTTCGTAAATAGTCATACGTGCTTATGGAAAGAACTTGCATGACATCTTTTGTCCTACCCTCCCGTGGCAGCGGAGTCCTATTGGAAACTAAGGGATATTAAGGCCTCCTTCTAATAGAGAACCGAAATAAAGCATTAGCACACGGTGAATACATGAACTCCTCAAACTATGGTCATCACTGGGAGTGGTCCCGACTATTGTCACTCTAGGTTGCCGGATCATAACACGTAGTAGGTGACTATAACTTGCAAGATCGGATCTAGAACATGGATATAATGGTGATAACATAAATGGTTCAGATCTGAAATAATGACACCCGGGCCCAAAGTGACAAGCATTAAGCATGGCAAAGTCATAGCAACATCAATCTCGGAACATAGTGGATACTAGGGATCAGGCCCTAACAAAACTAACTCGATTACATGATGAATCTCATCCAAATCTTCACCGACCAGCGAGCCTACGAAGGAATTACTCACTCCCGGTGGGGAGCATCATGGAATTGGCAATGGAGATGTGTTGGTGATGACGAAGATCGAAGACCCCCCCTCTGGAGCCCCAAATGGACTCCAGATCTGGCCTCCCGATGAAGAACAGGAGACGGCGGCGACTCCGTCTCGTGAAATACGACAATTCTTTCTCCTTGATTTTTTTTCTGAAATAATGTGATTTTATAGCGTTGGTTTCAGGGTTATCGGGGCCACCAGGTGGGGACAACCCACTGGGGCGCGCCCTGGTGGGTTGTGCCCACCCTGGTGCCCCCCTCAGGTGGCTCTTGGCTCCAGAAATTCTCTTTATTGATATAAAAAATCCTCGTAAAGTTTCTTTCCATTCCGAGAACTTTTATTTCTGCACAAAAACAACACCATGGTAGTTCTGCTGAAAACAACGTCAATCCGGGGTTAGTTTCATTCAAATCATGCAAATTAGAGTCCAAAATAAGAGGAAAAGTAGATACGACGGAGAAGTATCAACTCCCCCAAGCTTAAAGCTTTGCTTGTCCTCAAGCAATTCAGTTGATAAACAGAAAGTGAAAAAGAAAAACTTTTACGAACTCTTTTGCTCTTGTTTCATAAATAAGCTTAAACAACACCCGGGTTTTCAGCGAAGATTATAACTAACCATGTCGACAATAACTCTTAAAGATTATATTAACTCATATCAAAGACATAATCAACTAGAGAGCAATAATAAGATATCTCAAAAAGCAACACGTTGTCAAAACAACCATGATATAATATGACAATAGTGGTATCTTGCTAGCCCTTTCCAAGACCGCAAAACATATATGCAGAGCACCCCCAAAGTTCAATCAACGACTAAACATTGTAATTCATGATAGAAAAGATTCAGTCATGATGCACCCAACATGAGCTACACACAATGCATCAACATGACAGTAGTGCTCTTAGGTTCTGGCGCTTATTTGAGAAGGTGATGACACAACATAAAAGTAAATAGATAGTCCCTTCGCAGAGGGAACCAGTGATTTGCAGAGGTGCCAGAGCTCAAGTTTTTAAAACAGAGGTAAATGAAATTTTGAGACATGCACCCTTCTTATTTACTTCACGACTATCAGTTATCAATATCTTCCATGCTAAACACGCTAGTGGCAGTTCCCAAGCGGAAATGTAAAGGTTATGGCTCCATTGGGAGTTTTTGTTTGATGATTTGTAAGCTCTTTTCTTTTTGCAGTTTGGGACTGGGCATCCCTATTACCACCCTTTTCTCGTGCAATGGCAAGTGAATAAACACTCGACCTGAGAATAACCCACTTAGCATGAAAGATACCAACTACCTCCTGTCGTTCCATGAACGATCCAGGCACACAAAAAGGATATTTATTTTTAGAGATGACACATGCAAATTTACTTAGGACGGCAGGGTAATACCGCATATAGGTAGGTATGGTGGACTCATCTGGAATAACTTGGGTTCAAGGTTTTTTATGTACAAGCAGAGTTCCCACTTAGTATAGGTGAAGGCTAGCAAATAGGTTGAGAAGCGGCCAGCTAGAGAGCAACAACGGTCATGAACATGCATTATGCATAAGTAACATTGGATACTAGCATGAGTAGGATATGAACACCATGAATATAAATATCATAGAGGATATGTTGGTTTTGATTCAACTACATGCATGAACATGTGCCAAGTCAAGCCACTCGAATATTCAGAGGAGGATACCATATCATCATACTACATCATAACCATTTTAACCCAATGTTGATATCCAAGATAAGTCATTATTCACTCCTAGCCACTTATGCATGGTATGTGGAACTATAATCTCTAATTGTCATTGCAAACATGTTTAATCATAATAGGCTGAATCATGGATACTAGGTTAAACATATTTACAAAAACAGAACAAGTTGATTTCATACCCGTTTCTCTCTGCCACGGCCAGTTCATCTAATATCGTCATTATTGCCTTTCACTTGCACGACCGAACGATTTGAAAATAATAGTAGTGCAAGAGTGTCGTGGACTAAGCTGGAGTCTGTAAACATTTTATTCAACAGGAGAAGACAAGGTAATATGGGCTCTTTGTTAGATACACAATAATGCAAATAAGAGCCACTCAACGTTTTCATCGTGGTCTTCTCCTCGGTATGACTCAATAAAAAGAAAAGAAATTCAGAGAAACATACTGAAATATTTTTGGAGTTTTTGTTTTTTCATAAACAAGCAAATGAAAAGGGAAAAGCAAAAACGAGAAAAACTATTTACACGGGAAAGCTCCCAACAAGTAAAAGAAGAACACATAAATATTTTTGGTTTTTCTTTTTAGTGCTACAACAATTTAAACTAGGAAGAAAAATAAAAAAGAAGCAAGAAACATATTTTTGGATTTTCTCAAAGTTTTTCAAACACACAAGAAGAAAGCGAGAAAATAAATTAAACATGGATGATACAATGAAAAAGTGTGGACACCGGCAATTGGAATGAAATGTGTGATCATGAATATAATGTCGGTGGGAATACGTACTCCCCCAAGCTTAGGCTTTTGGCCTAACTTGGTAATCACGAGTCGTAGAAACCGTGAGGTCCAATGTTGAAATGCTGGGGAGCAGGCACCATAGGGTCCCACTGCTGAGGTTCCTCCTGTGCTGCAGCCTGGTTGTTTCGGTAAGCGACAATGTCCTCAGACATAATCCTGTATCCGTCCCTGACAACATGATCAAACAAAGCAGGTGCAGGCAAGGGAGTAATATCATGAGTTTTCTCACTGAAAACTAAGTTGTAAGGCATATCAATATTAGGGTAATCAGCAGCAATAAACTGGTGGTCCTCTATAGCTGCTCTATCTAAGTAAGCTCTGGGCAAAGGACGATCATGCTGGCGTATCTGCACATTTAAGTGAGTCGCCAAGCGAGTAGCGTAAATGCCCCCATGTATTTTACCCTTGGATCTGTTAAGGTGAAGGCGGCGTGCCATAATAGCTCCCAAGCTATAAGTGTTGTCGCCATAAAATGCGCGACACAAAATAGCAAAGTTTGGGACGCTAAGTGCACCCACCTTCTCTCTCGCTAGCAAGCACTTTGCAATAAATATGGCAAAATAATGCACGGTAGGGAACTGCAAGCTAACAGCGCTGGCGCTCGATACTCCTCTCTCACCCCCACTATTAGAGTACGGTAAAAACCTTCAAACTTTGAAGGCTTAGGCTCTACTAAATCACCATCAGAAGGAAGCATGCCTATGTCACAAAATTTAGTAAGTGGGATCTGGCGGGTTTTAGCATATAAATTAAACTGCATCTCAGGGGGATTATTTCTAGAATGAAAATGAAAGTTTTGCACAAAGAAATTTGTGAGGATATGATACTGTTCGCATTTAACTGCGATGAAGTCGGTGAGGCCGGCCTTAGCAGCATATTGTGTGAACTCTTGAAGGATTCTAGCCCCTTCCATGAACGCATTATGCGGCCACTCGCACGGCCATAGTTCCGCCAACCTCGGGGTATAGAGATCATTGTCAGATGACTCCCCAATAACCCCCTTGGAGTTCTACCTGGAAGCAAACTTTCATTGCCTACGATGTGTAAACTAAGCTAACGGCAGTGCAACAAAGTAGAAGCAATGCAAAGCATCAGTTGCAAGATATGTGCGGCCAATATAACCTTGGAAAGTTAGAGCAAGCACCTTGATGGGTGAATAAGATAGTGCATCTGCCTTAGACTCCTCCACTAGGGAGCTAGATTGACTTAGGTCTCCCTCTAGCTCGAAATCATTGTTAGGATCATATTCTGAGCATGAATATGTAGGTGGAGACCATTTGCCTTGCATTGCATCCAGACTTGATTTCAGTCCCTTAATGCCAAGTTTGACAGCCATGGCATTGTTCCGCTTTATTCTTTTCATGCGCGCAAGCTCATAATCATTATTACGTTATTCAGTATCTGAGATTCATGAAAACATAAAAAGTAGCCGAATTATCTATGGAATGCATTACAGATTCAACTAAGAGAGTGTCTCCCTACAAACCCCTGCGTATACAAAGTTCATCCCCCAACTGTGCTGACCAAACCACACATAGAAATACAAACCTCTTATTTATCTATAACAGACTGACACACATTTCAAAACTGAAGTAGGAACATTAGAATCATATCAAATTCGTATTTGAACAAATAAACTAAGGAATTATGAGTGGCATAATGTTTAGCTTCAAGGGTGGAGTACTGGTAGTGCAACACAAAACAAGTAGGAAGAGTGTATTCCATGTAAAAGATCGTTGTCTATGTAAAAGGTGGATATGCCACTTTCTTTCTATACAATGCAGTGTGTATTACCCACACATGATGGAAGATATCACACAGATAAATACTATTCACTCATGTTTGCGGTTCCAGTATTTTGAAATAGGGTGGTCCACCCTAAAAGAATATTGACAACAAATATGACAAGGAAAGCATTAAGGTAGTGAATCAATCATTACTTGTGAGCTTACTAGGACAAGTATGCAAAATTGTAACTGCAGTAAGAGACCGTCCAAAATATGAATCAAGAAGTTGGTCTAGCACTTATTGTTTGCAACTAATCGGCGTGAATAATCGTATATCATATTAAACGAGTAAGAAAGACAAGCAAACCTGGCCTGCAGTAGTAATATGGGTCAATGTCACTATGACCAACAATCCAACATGACTAGTGTCTATTCTTAGGGCCGGAATTTTGAAACCCTGTGAACTTTACAGGTACTAACAATTATTGAAATATCTGAACCATTAAGTGTAGGTAGCACTCATTACACAACAAACCCTAATGATAGTCCAGCCTAATGAGTAATTAATCAATTAGAAAATGGGTGATGAGGAGTGGCTGCTGAGTGTTGGGGACGTATCTCAGGATAAATCGGGTTGGCTTAGTGGATGCTGCATGCCTGAGCCCTAAACGGACTGGGAAGGTAGGCACGGCAGCGCACTCGGGCAGCGGTGACGCTGTTGGACGGGCGACTCCTGACCTCCTGTTAGTCTGGCGTCTCCTCCTAGAGTCATGTCGTCCGGGGATGGCAAGTCACCGATGAGGCAGGCGGCTGTGGGCGAGTAAAGATTGGAAGTGCACCAGAGCAGAGGGGAATCAGGCTCTGGGCCAACCCAAAAATGCCAGGATGGGCCGCGGCCCACCGTGGGCACTCTGTAGATCCACACCCAGCGGCGTACATGCATTTTCGAAACTAAATTAGGAATATTTAGCCGACCAATTAAACGGCTCTGTTTTAATAATATCACATTCGTATTTGAATAACTAAGCTTGTTTAGCTTGATGGGTGTAGCAGTGCTATTATGACACGAAGCACGTAGGCTGATCGTATAGTGATCATAAAAGGGGGAAACCCTAAGCATGATTAATTAAACCTTATTATGACTGTGCCATGGTAGATTTGAAGCTGCAAACCACAGAAATGCTATTTAGCAACCATTGTTTGCTTCGAACTAAGAACTAAATTTTAAGAGCTGAAAAGAAAGTACCAAGTTACAATCTATTTTCTGGTTGAGATCAAAAAGTTGAGCAGATATGAAGTAGTACCACCTCTCTGGCGGCAACATGTAGGCATTGGGGGTGCGATGGCCGTCGGTGGTGTTGAAGCAAATCTGTGACGGTAGACGGGTGCATCAAGGGATAAGTCCCGTTGCGGTGGACGAGAAGGTCGTGGGAGCGGCCACGGCAAGGAGGACGACGGCACAGATGAAGCGAGAGGACGTGATGCAAGGCTCCTGGTCCGTTGCCGTGGATGAGAAACATTCATCTCTAGCAATGGACGATGCGGTCTTGGTAGGTGCTCTGGCATGGTGGAGGACGATGGTGATGGATGGGGTGGAGGATGGCGGCGATGGATGGGGTGGCGGACGGAGGAGGCTGGTGTGGGGACGGTGTTCTAGCGCGGACGTTGTATTAATGGGAAAATGGAGCTAGAGGTACGGGGAACCATGTTTTTGGGATGCACATGTCTGAAATATGGGAAAGTTACGAACTTAGCCCCCATTTAAAATTTGGACGTCTCGTCGGTTGGGGATAGGACGGTAATCTCGCATCTCCCCAATATTTGCCCAGAGCGATTTCGGGAGAGGAGAGGGTGTTTTGGCGCCCACGGTGTATGAACGGGGCTGATAGGTAGGGCAGTTGTGTGATGACCCGCAAGTATAAGGGATAGTTGTAGCCTCTTTCGATAAGTAAGAGTGTCGAACCCAACGAGGAGCTAAAGGTAGAACAAATATTCTCTCAAGTCCTATCTGCCACCGATACGACTCTACACACGCTTAGTGTTCGCTTTACCTAGAACAAGTATGAAACTAGAAGTACTTTGTAGGTGTGATAGGATAGGTTTGCAAGATAATAAAGAACACATAATTATAAACTAGGGGCTGTTTAGATAAAGAAGCAATAAAGTAAATATTAGTAGAGAGCTTTTTGTCACGAGAAAGTTATTTGTCCCCAGGCAATCGATAACTAGACCGGTAATCACTATTGCAATTCTATTTGAGGGAGAGGTATAAGCTAACATACTTTCTCTTCTTGGATCATATGCACTTATGATTGGAACTCTAGCAAGCATCCGCAACTACTAAAGATTCATTAAGGTAAAACCCAACCATAGCATTAAAGTATCAAGTCCCCTTTATCCCATACGCAAACAACCTACTTACTCGGGTATGTGCTTCTGACACTCACGCCACCCACCATAAGCAAATCATGAACATATTGCAAACCCTACAGCGGGGATCCCTCATGCTTGCACGACACGGAGAGCACCATAGGACATCACCAATAATAAAACATGCCACTCAAACCAATCACGATCATCAATTAACCCATAGGACAAAATGGATCTACTCAAACATCATAGGATAGCCATACATCATTGGGGAATAATATATAGCGTTGAGCACCATGTTAAGTAGAGATTAAAGCGGGTAAGAGAGAGGTTACACCGCTGCATAGAGGCGGAAGAGTTGGTGATGAAGGCGGTGAAGTTGTTGGTGAAGATCGCGGTGATGATGATGGCCCCCGGCGGCGTTCCGGCGCCACCGGAAGCAAGGGGGAGAGAGCCCCCCTTCTTCTTCTTCTTCTTCTTTGACCTTCTCCCTAGATGGGAGAAGGGTTTCCCCTCTGGTCGTTGGCTCCCATGGCGTGGGAGGGGCGAGAGCCCCTCCGAGATTGGATCCATCTCTCTGTCTCTCTTTGTTTCTGCGTTCCCAGATTCTGCCCCTTCACCGTTTCTTTTATATCCGGAGATCCGTAAATCCGATTGGGGTGAATGTTTTGCCCAGATTTTTCTCATAAAATTAGCCTTCTTGCGGCAAAAGAGGGGCATCAACCGCCTTACGGGTGGCGCACGAGGGTGCCAGGCGCGCCCAGGAGGGAGGGGGCGCGCCCCCCTATCTCTTGGCCACCTCGGACACCATTTCGCGTTGATTCTTCCTTCGGAAATTCCCAAATATTCCAAAATAATTTCCCGTCCGTTTTTATACCGTTTGGACTCCGTTCGATATTGGGTTTCTGTGAAACATAAAACATGCAACAAACAGGAACTGGCACTGGGCACTGGATCCATATGTTAGTACCAAAAATAATATAAAAAGTTGCCAAAAGTATATGAAAGTTGAAGAATATTGGCATGGAACAATCAAAAATTATAGATACGACGGAGACGTATCAGCATCCCCAAGCTTAATTCCTGCTCGTCCTCGAGTAGGTAAATGATAAAAAAGATAATTTTTGATGTGGAATTCTACCTAGCATAATCTTGATCATATATCTAATCATGGCATGAATATTAAGACACGAGTGATTCAAAGCAATAGTATATCATTTGACATAAAAACAATAATACTTCGAGCATACTAATAAAGCAATCATGTCTTTTCAAAACAGCATGGCCAAAGAAAGTTATCCCTACAAAATCATATAGTCCGGCTATGCTCTATCTTCATCACATAAAATATTTAATCATGCACAACCCCGATGATAAGCCAAGCAATTGTTTCATACTTTAGTAATCTCAAACTTTTTCAACTTTCATGCAATACATGAGCGTGAGCCATGGACATAGCACTATAGGTGGAATAGAATATGATGGTGGGGGTTATGTGGAGAAGACAAAAAAGGAGAAAGTCTCACATCAACTAGGCGTATCAACGGGCTATGGAGATGCCCATTAATAGATATCAATGTGAGTGAGTAGGGATTGCCATGCAATGGATGCACTAAGAGCTATAAGTGTATGAAAGCTCAAACTGGAAACTAAGTGGGTGTGCATCCAACTTGCTTGCTCATGAAGACCTCGGGCATTTGAGGAAGCCCATCATCAGAATATACAAGCCAAGTTCTATAATGAAAATTCCCACTAGTATATGAAAGTGAAATCATAGGATACTCTCTCTATGAAGAACATGGTGCTACTCTGAAGCACAAGTGTGGTAAAAGGATAGTAACATTGCCCCTTCTCTCTTTTTCTCTCATTTTTTATTGTTATTTTTTTATTTTTTGGTGGGCTTCTTTGGCCTCTTTTTTTATTTGGGCTTCTTTGGCCTCTTTTATTTTTCATAAAGTCCGGAGTCTCATCCCGACTTGTGGGGGAATCATAGTCTCCATCATCGTTTCCTCACTCGGGCAATGATCTAATAATGATGATCATCACACTTTTATTTACTTACAACTCAATATTACAACTCGATATCTAGAACAAAGATATGATTCTATATGAATGCCTCCGACGGTGTACCGGGATGTGCAATGATCTAGCGTAGCAGTGAGATCAAAAAATGGAAAAGCCATGAAAACATCATCCTAGCTATCTTAAGATCATGCAAGGCAATATTACAATGAATGCTCAAGTCATGTATATGATGATGATGGAAGTTGCATGGCAATATATCTCGGAATGGCTATGGAAATGCCATGATAGGTAGGTATGGTGGTTGTTTTGAGGAAGATATAAGGAGGCTTATGTGTGATAGAGCGTATCGTATCACGGGGTTTGGATGCACCGGCGAAGTTTGCACCAACTCTCGAGGTGGGAAAGGGCAATGCACGATACCGAAGAGGCTAGCAATGATGGAAGGTGAGAGTGCGTATAATCCATGGACTCAACATTAGTCATAAAGAACTCATATACTTATTGCAAAAATCTACAAGCCATTGAAAACAAAGTACTACGCGCATGCTCCTAGGGGGATAGATTGGTAGGAAAAGACCATTGCTCGTCCCCGACCGCCACTCATAAGGAAGACAATCAATAAATAAAATTGTGCTCCAACTTCATCACAAAGCGGTTCACCATACGTGCATGCTACGGGAATCAAAAACCTCAACACAAGTATTTCTACTAATCCACAGTCGCCCACTAGCATGACTCTAATATCACCATCTTTATATTGCAAAACTATAGCAAGGAATCAAACTTATCATATTCAGCGATCTACAAGTTTATGTAGGATTTTATGACTAACCATGTGACTGACCAATTCATGTCATCTCTCTAAATAGATATAAGTGAAGCAAGAGAGTTTAATTCTTTCTACAAATGGCGGTTTTATATGTGAAGAGAAACAGGCAATCCAGACTTCAAATGATATAAGTGAAGCACATGAAGCATTCTATAAAGCCATACTCAAAAGATTTAAGTGAAGTGCAATGAGCATTCTATAAATCATCTCATACCAGCATGGTGCATAAAATAAAAGTGAAAACTAAATGCAAAAGACGCTCCAAGACTTGCACATATCACATGAACAAAACGAATCCGAAAACATACCGATACTCATTGAAGAAAGAGGGGATGCCTTCCGGGGCATCCCCAAGCTTAGACGCTTGAGTCTCCTTGAATATTAATTTGGCGTGCCACGGGCATCCCCAAGCTTGAGCTCTTGCCTCTCTTCCTTTTCCTCATATCGAGACATCTTCGATTAGACACTTCATCCACACAAAACTTCAACAGAAAACTCGGTAATATCCGTTAGTATAATAAAGCAAATCACTACTCTAAGTACTGTAGTAAACCAATTCATATTTTGTTTTTGAATTGTGTCTACTGTAATATAGCTTTTCCATGGCTTAATCCACTGATATAAATTGATAGATTCATCAAAACAAGTAAACTATGTATCAAAAACAGAATCTGTCAAAAACAGAACAGTCTGTAGCAATCTGAACATTTGTCATACTTCTGGTATCCCAAAACTTCTACCAAAATTAGGAAAAATAAACAATTTGTATAGCAAGACAGTGCAAAAGGAATCAGAACCATTTGACGTTCCAGCAAAAAAAAATGTAAAATCAAGCACTACAGCCGAAGTTTCTGTCCTGCACCGTACAAACCAACAAGCATTGTAAACATCCTAAAGGCGAACCTTGGCACATTATTTTTATGATACAATGGAATTTTACAAGGGGATAATTATTTTTGATGAAAAGTTTTTGTAATCAAGATTCACAAAGTTTCCGTGAGCGTGAACAAAGTTCAAGGAGCTCTCCCACTTCAACAATGCTTGTCTCTCTCACTTTCACTTTCCTTTTTGAAAAGTTTTGAGTTCTCCTCTTTATTTTTTTGTTTTTAGACTATATGAAAGCACTCAATAGAAATAAATGACTCTCTAAAACTTCTGGGTTGTCTCCCTGGCAGCGCTTTCTTTAAAGCCATTAAGCTAGGCATATAGTGCTCAAGTAATGGATCCACTCGGATCCCAAGGTATATCAAAGCCAATTTTAATTAACAATGATTTGTAATTTAGTAGTGAGCACAAATTAACATATATCATGCAGCAACGAAGTCTAACTCTCTTCCTATGCATCGGCATGTCATAAAAGAACAATTCATGCACACCAAGTAAAGGCCAATGCATATTATAAGCAGTTTCTCGCAATTCTATGGTGTTGGAAACATAAAGAGGCGGAGATGTAGTTCCTCTCTCATAATAATTGCAAGTAGGAGAAGCAAGCACATGCATATTATATTCATCAAAATCATCATGTGCAACGGTAAAAGGCAACCCATCAATATAATCCTTAGTAAGAACAAACTTCTCCGATATAGTGTAGTTGGGAGAATTCAAAAAGATAATAGAACTATCATGCGTGGGTGCAATAACAACAATTTCATGTTTAACATAAGGAACTATAGCAAGTTCATATCCATAAGCATAATTCATATTGGCATCTTGGCCACAAGCATAGCAAGCATCATCAAAAAGGGGTAATTCAAGAGAATCAACGAGATCATAACAACCATCATAGCAATCATCCTTCGGTAAGCACGAAGGGAAATTAAACAATGTATGATTTGAAGATTTACTCTCATTAGAAGGTGGGCACGGGTAGCTAATCCGCTCTTCCTCCTTTTGTTCTTCGCTCTCCTCATCATTTTTTTCATCCAATGGGCTCACAGTTTCATCAATTTCTTCTTCCATAGACTCCTGCAAAATATTATTCTCTTCTTGGACAGTAGAGAATTTCTCAATATATAGTTTAACATAGGCATTAGAATCGTAACTACCATAACAATATTCTAGTATGGCAAAAATTTCAGATTTATAGAGAGTAGCATCATACTTTTCAATCAAAGAAGCAATTTCATAAGCACCCTTAAAAGCAACAAATTCTTCAATTTGTTGAACATCATAGTAATTATAAACACCCTTAACATACGAAGATATGATTCCATTATCACTAGACAAGCATTGATAGGGAAGGTGTTTCTTAGGGTTTTCAGAACAACAACTAAAATCATATAGTTCACATAAAGGCCAATCGTAGCATTGCAAATGATGAATTTGATCTAGTAAAAGTTTCCCTTTTTCAGATATACGGTGCCACACATAACAAGCACGCTCATCTAAAGATTTGCCCTCAACTAAGCTAATTGGGGTTTCAGCACGAGCACATAGGGATCAAAGATGATCCAAGTAAAAAGTTCAGTAGTGTGATAGATTTTGAGTGGTTCTACAACCATTGGTGCAGTAGGTACAACAATTTTTTTTGGTATTTTGCGTTTCCTACCCATAACTAAAGATAGAGAACAACTTAGAACAACAAATAAAAATTACTTAGTGATAAAGCAAACAAGCACACACGAGAATATTGACCCCACGCTATGACTCCCCGACAACGGCGCCAGAAAAAGGTCTTGATGACCTGCAAGTATACGGGATAGTTGTAGCCTCTTTCGATAAGTAAGAGTGTCGAACCCAACAAGGAGCTAAAGGTATAACAAATATTCTCTCAAGTCCTATCTGCCACTGCTACGACTCTACGCACGCTTAGTGTTCGCTTTACATAGAACAAGTATGAAACTAGAAGTACTTTGTAGGTGTGATAGGATAGCTTTGCAAGATAATAAAGAACACGTAAATATAAACTAGGGGCTGTTTAGATAAAGAAGCAATAAAATAAATATTAGTAGAGAGCTTTTTGTCACGAGAAAGTTATTTGTCCCTAGGCAATCGATAACTAGACCGGTAATCACTATTGCAATTCTTATTTGAGGGAGAGGCATAAGCTAACATACTTTCTCTTCTTGGATCATATGCACTTATGATTGGAACTCTAGCAAGCATCCGCAACTACTAAAGATTCATTAAGGTAAAACCCAACCATAGCATTAAAGTATCAAGTCCCCTTTATCCCATACGCAAACAACCTACTTACTCGGGTCTGTGCTTCTGTCACTCACGCCACCCACCATAAGCAAATCATGAACATATTGCAAACCCTATAGCAGGGATCCCTCACGCTTGCGCGACATGGAGAGCACCATAGGACAGCACCAATAATAAAAGATGCAACTCAAACCAACCACGATCATCAGTTAACCCATAGGACAAAATGGATCTACTCAAACATCATATCATAGCCATACATCATTGGGGAATAATATATAGTGTTGAGCACCATGTTTAAGTAGAGATTACAGCGGGTAAGAGAGAGATTACACCGCTGCATAGAGGGGGAAGAGTTGGTGATGAAGGCGGTGAAGTTGTTGGTGAAGATTGCGGTGATGATGATGGCCCCCGACGGTGTTCCGGCGCCACCGGAAGCAAGGGGGAGAGAGCCCCCCTTCTTCTTCTTCTTCTTCTTCTTCTTCCTTGACATTCTACCTAGATGGGAGAAGGGTTTCCCCTCTGGTCCTTGGCTCCCATGGCGTGGGAGGGGTGAGAGCCCCTTCGAGATTGGATCCATCTCTCTGTCTCTCTCTGTTTCTGCGTTCCCAGATTCTGCCCCTTCACCGATTCTTTTATATCCGGAGATCCGTAACTCCGATTGGGGTGAATCTTTCGCCCAGATTTTTCTCATAAAATTAGCTTTCTTGCGGCAAAAGAGGGGCATCAACCGCCTTACGGGTGGCCCACGAGGGTGCCAGGCGCGCCCAGAGGAGGGGGCGCGCCCCCTGTTTAGTGGCCACCTCAGACACCGTTTCGCGTTGGTTCTTCCTCCGGAAATTCCCAAATATTCCAAAATAATTTTCCGTCCGTTTTTATCCCGTTTGGACTCCGTTTGATATTGGGTTTCTGCAAAACATAAAACATGCAACAAACAGGAACTGGCACTGGGCACTGGATCAATATGTTAGTCCCAAAAATAATATAAAAAGTTGCCAAAAGTATATGAAAGTTGAAGAATATTGGCATGGATCAATCAAAAATTATAGATACGACGGAGACGTATCATTGTGTCATGTCTGAGTGAAGTTACAAACCTGCCCCTATTAAAAATATTTTCCTACATCAATTTCGGCTGAGTCGAGTTTGTTTTGCCGCCCACCATGTATGAATGGGGAAATAGAGGAGAGACAGAGGTCCTTCAGATGACCTTGAATCAAATGTGTTTTGTCGCCCACGTTTGGTGCCCACCGTGTCGGAATGGGCTCATAGGCGGTCGTGTCACGTCTATGAAGTTACTAACCCACCCCTATTCAGAGTAGTGGAAATTGGGTTGATGGATTGTCCGTGTAAGGGGTTGCCAATAATTTACAGCTCGCAAACACTGGCTTGCCGACGTGGGAGTGGATATTTTGCCGCTTCTTTCATATTTTCAGACAATAAGCATTCACGTTTACCCTGGCAACTAAATTTGAATCCATTTTGTATTCTTATACAAATCTTTATAAATCATTCTATGTTTTTTATATATCTTCAAAAGCATAACAAAGATGTATTCGACTATCATATATGAATATGATTTACAAATGCCAATATTCGAATTCAGAAGGTAGAATCCAGTTTAAGGTGAATTCGAATATTTGAAACCACTTTATGTCCAACTGAAGTGTAACATGTATGACACACGCATCACATAGTGTACTCCCATTTAGATATGTACACAAGCGACGTCTCAAGATTCAAAATACTGAGTCAATCAACTAATAATGTATAAAACTAACAGACATATAAACACTTATAGGGTATATAGATCAATAATATCAACTAACATACATAAGCCAGTCCGCTGTACTTTTTTTTGCTAGAAGAGCATCATTTTTTAGCAAAGCTAGTACATCATCTTGTCCTTTCAGATGCCTGCCACTTAAGGACCATCTATACTACTATTATTGCTGAATGCACATTCAATCCGATTGGCATATTTGTAGGTCTGTCATAGAAATCAAAATGAAATGCCTCAGAGTCTTATCAATTAATACAGACTCGTGCTAAAAAAAATTAAAAACCAAAAAATAAAAAACAATTACTACATGATCTCTAGAACAAATTGGTTGATCGATTACATGAACAAACAACACAAAGGTTATTCAACGATGGAAAAAACATTTCACCTATGATTTACCAAATGCTAATTTAATTTCCTTTTTTCCTTTAGGACCTTAACAATGTGGCCAGTCTCAGCTTGCTTCGTTTCGAAATCCACCAAATATTTAATGGTTGTCTTGACTACTCCTAGTGATTGTGATGTTTGCTTCCTCAACATGTCAACTTCATCTCTAAGTGTAGAAGAAGTGTCTACCAACAGTTTAGCCTCTAGAGCATCAGCAGTTGGCAATTCATGATGCACGATTGGGCCGGTGCCACTACTGTGGGATGATACAACATCCATGGGGCTAACCTGTTTTGCCATTAAAGTTCCGATTGGATTCCAAAAATTTGAAGTTAGCAAAACATCACAACTGGGAGTTAGAACAGCAAACCAGTTAAACAAACAAGGAATTAAAGAGTTTCGGTTGGATGCTGAAAAGTAGTTATTTACATCATTGTAACCTGTTGCAGCAGCAAAGCAGTTAAACAAACAAGTTTTGCAAAAGGTACCTATTGTGGCATTGGAGTTTCTCTTGGATCCTGAAAAGTTGAGTAACCAGTAATGTGATTAGAGCAACCGGTTGCAGCAGCAAAGCAGTTAAACAAACAAGTTTTGCAAAAGGAACCTGTTGTGGCATTGGAGTTTCTCTTGGATCCTGAAAAGTTGAGTAGTCAGTAACTTGATTAGAGAAAGAAGTTAAAGTAGAAAACCTGTTACACAAATATATTTTTGAAAATGTATTTGCTATGAAATTGGACTTCCAATTGGATCCTGAAAACTTGAAGTTGATAAGATGATTACAGTAGCAAACCAGGTAAAGAAGGAACTTTTTGAAAACATACCTGTTGTGCCAACAGAGTTTCAGTTGGATCCTGCAAACTTGAATGTTAGCAATCAAACTAGTAAAACTATCCAGTAGTGGCAACGTATTTAATTAAACATGAACTAGTAAAACTAACAAGTTCTTGGGAACGTATTAAAGTAACAAGTCAGTACCTTTTACTAGCAACACAGACATCTATAAATATCTTTGATGTAGGCAAAATGATTTCCACACACACACACACACACACACA
>NC_041381.1:551076728-551085202 GCF_002162155.2 Triticum dicoccoides | reverse complement strand
ATAAGTTAAAAAGACGTTGTCCCTCGTATAAACCTGACAGTTGTCTGTCTAAGAACATGCAAACATTACTAGTGCTACAAGTGATAACAGGAAACCATTTAAACAAACGGGGTATTAGAACATTTGCTGCACCCTAGGAATACATATGACCAGCTATCTACGTGCTTAAGTAGCTATTTAAGTTCAGGTAAACATGTAATTCTTAACAGTAAGTATCAAACACATAGATAGGCGCAGTCTATAATAGGATTAATAGGTGTCGGTGTCAAAACCGGCGGATCTCGGGTAGGGGGTCCCGAACTGTGCGTCTAGGCGGATGGTAACAGGAGACAAGGGACACGATGTTTTTACCCAGGTTCGGGCCCTCTCGATGGAGGTAAAACCCTACTCCTGCTTGATTAATATTGATGATATGGGTAGTACAAGAGTTGATCTACCACAAGATCAGAGAGGCTAAACCCTAGAAGCTAGCCTATGGTATGATTGTTGTTCGTCCTACGGACTAAAACTCTCCGGTTTATATAGACACCGAAGAGGGCTAGGGTTACACAGAGTCGGTTACAAGGGGATGGGATCTTCATATCGAATCGCCAAGCTTGCCTTCCACGCCAAGGAAAGTCCTATCCGGACATGGGACGAAGTCTTCAGTCTTGTATCTTCATAGTCTGGGAGTCCGGCCAAAGGTCACAGTCCGGCCATTCGGACACCCCCTAATCCAGGACTCCCTCAACAGGCTATGGCATTATGTAATCAATATCAAGTTAAATTAAGCCAAGCAACGTAATTGAATTTTTTTGCAATCAGTGGCTAACTAAACTTCCGGGAAGCAGGTAACTGAATGTACGCTAGCTCTTTGTACAGGCACACTGCAACTTCTTTTTCGCTAACAAGGTTCTACGAAGGAGTCCATCACATCAGTTGCTTGGATACACAGTCCGAATACTTCTTTCTTCCCACACTGCATTGGTAAGTCAAATGGTTAATCTGATAAGATAGTGCGTCCTTGATATGTTATATGAGGACGGGTTGTCAGACTAATTGTAGCAACACACATCACACTGGCTTTTACTTTATATTTCATGCGATTATATTTGATATATCGAGATCTAAGAAATCTACAGTAGGATGAAAAGACTGGCATCCTTCACATTATTGGCGAACTCAGTTCATAGAAACAAGCAATTCAATTCAACCATTCTGTGGGTAAATCAAAAGTGCCACTGGAATATTTCTCACTACCCCAATCATACACGCAAAAAGGGGCGACACCACCGTAGGGCTGGTATGGGCGTCCCTAGGGTGGATGGAAAGTGTGCACCAAGTTTGAGTCGTCCAGGTTGGCCCAGGCTAGTTTTATTCGTCCCAGCGCACGAGCAGACAATGTAAAAAATGAAGAAAACCGTTTCAATTTGGATGGGCCAATAACGTAAGTGCAAGGTAGACCCTATAGCAGGCTTGCGGCCCAAACGAGCGTTCACATATCGATCGTCAATAGGAAAAATCCCTATTTCGTTCGCTGCAGCCTCCAGTCTGGTTCGCTCCTAACCTAGCCGCTGCTAGACAGACCGACACAACACTTCCTCGCATCCTCATTGGATGCCAGTCGCCAGGATTCAAGCAAATGGAATGACAATAAGATGAAGATCCAACCCTTGGTGTAGCCTGCATGGGAGGCAACAACGACAGCACGGGCGTGGCATCAAGCGTGCGCAAACGGACAGTCACAGCTTGTAAGAGCAGCATGCACAACAAGCAGGTACACCATATTCCTAATTATATCTAATTCAACTGTTCAATTTGTGGCCAATAGTTAAGCCTGACAGTGTTGTAAAATTGCTTGTATGTAGGGAATCTATAAGAAAATGAAACCAATTTTTGCTTATTTTATAACTCTCCCAATCAATACTGAACACACTCAACCTGATGTGTCTAATCATGTTTCTGGTGCAAACATACAAGCTCATGTTGTTCTTGAGCCTGAAGTGTCTAATGAACAGATTGCTAATGAAGGATTTGATGCAAACATTTTACATGCTCCTGGTGATGAACATATAGTGTCTAATGAGGGATCTAATGCAAGCATTTTGCAAGCTCCCATTGAAGGATTTAGTGTCTAATGATGATCTGCTATGTTGAGAGAGAGATGGAGATTTGCAAGAATTGATGACAAGAAAATCATAGTACATTTTCATGGCTTGAGGAAACGTCGAGGCCATCTACCAGAAAGTCCCCGTATCATGACAACCTAGCATAATTACTTTTCTAATCTATTGTTTGAAACTATTGGCATACTTGTGCAGGATATATATATTGATATGCAGTTTGCGCATTGGTTATAGGTGCAATTACACTTGGATATTTTAGGCCAGAGAACGAATAATTCAAGCACGTACAGTCCATGTTAGTAGTCCTTGTACACCATGTTGCATTTTGTATTTTTTTGGTGCTTACATCATGTAGTGTTTTATAATCTATAACTACTTTGGATCATTAGCTGGTTTTCAAAGTGCATGTAGCTTCATGTTTCTCAAGTTATGTTGATTTCCGGAGTGCAAGTGATTTCATATTTTTTAAGTTAAATTTTTGCCCTTGGTAACTTGAATTCGTGGATCCGCCGCTGCACACAAATCATACACGCAGGCCAGTACGAATTAAATGAAATGCAGGGACTTGCGCTAGCTCATTGTACAGGCTCATTACAGCTCTGCTTGCGCTTGGGATGTTCTAGGTACAAGTCCATGTTACCACTTGCTTGGATGTGCAAGTCTTGTGCTCCTTGCACCCCCCTCTGCATCTTTGACACGGTGAATGGTTGATCAAATGAGAGGAATCGAACTTGTTGTTGTACCGGAGGACTGGTTCTTACAAGGTTATACCAGCGTGCAAGATGTGTACCAGATCCCGTAGCACCGTCATGCTTCGCTAAAAAATTGTTTTGCTTGTTTCAGATCATATCTCTAGAGGAAATAAGAGTTAAAGTTAGAGTTGCATAGGTGTGTAAGCTCAGAGAGCAGTAAAAGGTTATCCAAACATCATCGGAACAACGCACAAGGGAGTGATATGTGGATACCTAGTTCAGTCCGGCGTTTGGGCATGCTCGCCTAGCTAGAGTGCGGGTCACTTCAGAGCCGTTGAGGGTGATGCACTGGCTGGCGGCGTACGGATGCAGATCTTGAGCGGTAGTGGAGTGCTATGATGCAGTGCACGAGGCTGTTGGTGAAGCACCAACGACATCGGGTGTGGGGTGGAGGTGCGATGATGTTCTTGGTGAAGTAGCCCCGATGAGGCGGGAGACGACGTCGGTGAAGCGCACCTGATGCAGTGGAAGTAGGTGTCTCTGAGGTACGTCGGCTGCGGCGACCGACGTTGTGGGTGGACCACCTAGTGCGTTGGACAAGGGGGTAGATGAGGTAGCTCTGGTGCAGTGGTGAAGCACGACCGTCGTCTTCGTCGTCGTCCGACACTAAGGTGGGGAAAGAGATGGGACGAAGGGTGTCGGTGTCAAAACCGGCGGATCTCGGGTAGGGGGTCCCTAACTATGCGTCTAAGGCTAATGGTAACAGGAGGCGGGGGACACGATGTTTACCCAGGTTCAGGCCCTCTCTATGGAGGTAATACCCTACTTCCTGCTTGATTGATCTTGATGATATGAGTATTACAAGAGTTGATCTACCACGAGATCATAGAGGCTAACCCTAGAAGCTATCCTATGATTCTGATTGTTCTTGTCCTACGGACTAAACCCTTCAGTTTATATAGACACCAGAGGGGGCTAGGGCTACATCAGGTCGGTTACAGAGAAGGGAATCTACATATACGAATCGCCAAGCTTGCCTCCATGCAAAGGAGTGTCCCACCCGGACATGGGACAAAGTCTTCTATATTGTATCTTCATAGTCCAATAGTCTGGCTAATGTATATAGTCCAGCTGTCCGAGGACCCCCTAATCCAGGACTCCCTCAGTAGCCCCTGAACCAGGCTTCAATGACGATGAGTCCGGCGCGCATATTGTCTTCGGCATTGCAAGGCGGGTTCCTTCTCTGAATTCTCCAAAGTACCTATTGTAAAGAGCAATGTCCGACTTCCCATTTAATGTTACACTCATCGGCTTCTGTACCTTAATAGTCTCAGCCTCCACGTGTCGAGCGAATGCGAGAAGTCGGGGCATTTTTACACTTGCCACCCTAACCATGTAAACGGATCATCTATTTAAAGAGACGAGGATCTTTACATGCAATCCACACCATCTTCCCTTAAGCAAGGAATCATTGGAGCGTGCCCGCAAAAACCATTCCAGCATGGCCAGCGCTCGCAGTTCCTCCTCCTTCCCCTACGACGCCAAGCCAGGAGATTGGGAGAAGTTTTTCGTATCCCACTGTCAATTGGTGAAGTTGCAGACCCAGGGGTTTCTCCCACCTGCATATCTAGTCCCCGTTCGAGCCGGATTAGCTTCCTTTGACGATGGGGAGCAAGCGGAGAATTTTCCCAACCCATCCAAGGGAAACGGGTATGCCTTGTCCCTTATTTGCTGAGGGGTATCAGATTTCCAATCCATCAGTTCCTCCGCGGGCTCCTGGAGTACTATGGCCTCCAGCTACACAATTTTACCCCTGCTTCCATCCTGCACATTGCGGGTTACGTCGCCCTTTGCGAGTTATTTCTGGGTTGTGAGGCCCATTTCGAGCTATGGAAGAAGCTGTTCTGCCTCGTCCCTCGCAATCAAGAGGGATCAATATTCCAAGTGGGCGGAGCCGAGATATGGCGCATGGCCGGGACCGGATACCTATCCGGCACACCGAAGAAGGAATCCGAAGAACTGCCCTTCGAGTGGTTTTATATAGAGGACGTCTCCCTTCCTAACACAATCCGAATGGGTCTTCCTGAGTTTACAAACGCTTTGTTGAAGAAGCGCCGCAGCTGGCGTCCCCAGAGCCCCAAGGAGGAAGATAGCAGAGAGGTCCTTCAATTGATGAGCAAGATACAAATGCTTGCTCAGTCCAGATTAACAATAATCGAGGTTATGGCAATATGCATAATGCATGGGGTACAACCTGTCAGGACCCCGATCCTAAGTCACACCGATCTAGCATGTAACACATCATATCACTTTGCGGCCTCACGCACGGTATTCCCACGGGTGCCACCTTACCTGGCCCGGGACCGTTTGCGCCTTTTGGCTCACGTATATGATAGTGCCGCTAGCATCCATATGACAAAGAACCCAGGCTGACATGGCTAGTCGTGAACCCAAAGTGGCACTAACTTAGAGGGACAGGCATACATGACCCAACAACGAACGTGTCGGTCATCAGCGAGTGAATCCAGGCTGTAGCACTGGGCTAGCAGGACTCCGGTGAACCGGGCTGTAGCGGGCTAACAGGACTCCGGAATTCATCGCGTGACATTTCCCCGAGGGGACAGACACAGGAACGAAGAAGGACACATGCCGGCCAGCCTAAGTGTTCCGGAGCAGTAGCAAGCTACCATGGCTCAGTGGAAACACTAGGAGACATTTCCCGGTAAGAGAGGCTACTAAGGATAAACAACTAGATAGTCAGATCCCACACATACCAAGCATTTCATTAACATACACACAATATGCTCGATATGTGCAAATACAACATGGCATCACAACATGACTCTACGACTCAAGTATTTATTCAATAGGCTCTGAGGAGCGAGATATTACAAACATGGGTCTCATGACCCAACACTCAGAGCATACAAGTCAAAGCACAAGCGGAAGCTTAACATGTCTGAGTACAGACATCTACAAATGAAGAAGGCTGAGAAGCCTGTCTATCTACTAGATCCTGCCGAAGGCACAAGATCGTAGCTGAGGTAACAAGCTAAACGTCGAAGTCCACGCGGTACTACTAGCGAGACTGAAGTCTCTCTGCAAAAACATAAATTAAGCAACGTGAGTACAAATGTACCCAGCAAGACTTACATCAGAACTAACTACATATGCATCATTATCAACAAAGGGGGTGGTGGGGTTCAACTGCAGCAAGCCAGCTTTGACTCACTGGCTAACCTGAACTACGACTACAAGTAACTCTTTTGAGGTGGCGCACACGAGTCCACATATTCACCATATCAATACACCACTATGGATCCGCTCCCTTCTCCCTACGAGAATGCCATCCATAGCACTCACGCTTATCTTGCGTATTTTAGAGTATCCACTTTCACTTGTCTATGAACTGTACAGGCAACCCAGAAGTCCTTTACCGCGGACACGGCTATTCGAATAGATCATATTAACCCTGCAGGGGTGTACTTCTTCACACACGCTCTCACCACTTACCGCCGTTTACACGACATGTACTCGGCAACCTTCAAGCGGAAGCCCAGCGAGGGTGTCGGCCACGACCTGACTAACCACACAAGTCTCTCGTCCAGGTTTATCGCCTATTCGGGTTCCATCCGCAAGGAGATCCGGCCGGGGTGTCGCTCACGGCCCCAAACAATGTGTGCAGGGTTCCCAAGCCCACCTCGACGGGTGGATCTACGCTTGGTACACCGTGCCACTGTGCCTAGTCTGTCCCAAGCCCACCTGTACCGGGTGCCACTTGGTAGACTACTAACACTACCTACAAACACCAGAAACTAGTTGCAACTCCTGGACAGAGATCAAGTTGATTAATAAGCCGAGAGGGGCCGAGTTACCAGAACCCAATGTGTGGTAGTAGCTGTTCATGGATCACAAACACAGAACTCAGTTCCTGAGGACGGCTGCAATGAGACAACCCACCATGTACTCCTACATGGCCTCTCACCGCTACCTTTACCAAATCGTGTTCACACACTTAGCTCACACACAGTAGGACATGTTTACACACCTCTAATTCATCCCCGATGAATCAGACCTGACTCAACTCTAAGCAGTAGCAGGCATGACAAACAAGCATGAATGAGTAGGCACAACAGGGCTCAAACAACTCCTACTCATGCTAGTGGGTTTCATCTATTTACTGTGGCAATGACAGGTCATGCAAAGGATAAAGGGGTTCAGCTACCGCAGCAAGTAACAGATGAATCGTTGTTGTCCTAATGCAGTAAAAGAGAGCAGGAGTGAGAGAGTGGGATTGTATCGGAATGAACAAGGAGGTTTTGCTTGCCTGGCACTTCTGAAGATAGTATAGTTCTTCATCGGTGTCATCAATCACATCGTCGGTACACGTCTACTGAGAGGGGACACACACCGACAAACAAAGAAGAAACACAATCAAATGCAATGCACAATATGATGCATGATCATGACATGGCAAAATGAGTGTGTTGGGCTAATGCAACTACAAACAAATTAAATGAAGTTGGTTTGAATCCAAGATTCAAATTCAAACTCCATACGTGATTTATTACATGCCATTTAATTGATTTGTACTAAACAGTAGTCATAAGTTGTTCTATCATGCATGAAATTAGTACAGATGGATAGATTGGATTTTTCTGATCATTTTTCATATATAAATTGTTTCATTTGGAGTTACGGTTGAATTACTATGATTTTTAGAAGTTTATACTATTTCTGGAATTTCCTGGATTATCTTTAATTCAGAAAATGATTTACTGCGTCAGCCTGACGTCAGTGTGACGTCAGCAAGTCAACAAACTTGACCAGAGTCAAACCTGACATGCGGGACCCGCATGTCACTGAAACAATTCTAATTACTGATTAGGTTTAACCTAAACCAAAAATTAACAGGGGCTGGCCCCACCTGTCATGGAGCCAGGGGGTCATTAGGTTAGTGCCTAATGGCGTTTTCGCCAGAGTTAGGCCGCCGGCCATGGCCAGACGCGGCGGAGGTGTTCGAGAAACGCCCACAGGGCTCGGTTCGAGGTGTGCTTGGGCTCGTTGGGGAGCCCTCGCTGGCGCGCGTCGAATGATGGTGGTAGCCGTGCCTATGGTGGCCGGAACCGACGACGGCGAGCTCGTGAGCGGCGGACGGAGCTTGGGTGCGGTCGGGTTCGGCGTTGCTGCTCACAAACGAGGGAGCTGAGGCGCTGGAGGGGCTCTACGGGTCGCGGCAAGCACAACGGGTGCACGCCCGTGACCAAATGGCCACCGAGATTTCGCCGGTGACGAGCCCGTGCGGCGGCAGCTGCTGTTAGCAAGGGGCGGCGGCTACGGCAATCAAATGGAGGCGGGATTAGGGGGGAAATGATCGGGGGCTCACAGCGCATCGATTGAAGTATTCGGCGGGCTTGGGGAAGGCCTGCAGACGACGGAGCGACGACGGCGATTGCTGGATCCCGCGGAAGAAGACGGCAGTGTTCAGGATGAAGCAGGGCTTCCCGACCCGCGCGGCTCGGCAAGGATGAGTAGGGCGACGGAGCGGTTCTTCTAGACACGACGAAGAGGCGGGGCAGTGGCTGTGGCCGCGGTAATCGGCGTCGGCGGCGTCGGCTGCGCTCGGTGGTGCTGCGGGGAAGAGCAGAGGAGGGAGGAGAGGCACTGGGAAAGCGGG
>NC_041381.1:551014882-551076563 GCF_002162155.2 Triticum dicoccoides | reverse complement strand
TGGCGTCATCCAGGGTGTCGAGGAGAGATGCAGGCAGGCAGGAGGTGGCCAGGGCGGCGTCGGCGCTCGCCACCGAGCTGCTTCGGGGCGAGGGGGAGGAAGACGACAGAGAGGAGGAGGTGGGCTGGACCGGCCAGCTCAGATGGGCCGCCAGGTGGGCTAGAACGCCAGGTAAGTTACAGGTGAGTTTCTGTTCTTTTATTGTTTTTCTGTTTCTGTTTTTTATTTAATCTTTTGCCACTGTTTTGAATTTAAAACAATTCAAACAATGCCAAAAACTCCTCTGAATATTTTTATTTTGCTAGATGGACTTTTCCAAAAGCTCACAAAATATTTCAGGGGTATTTGAAATTATATTCTAATTATATGAATATAATTCAAATTCAAATAGCTAATGATTTAAATTCAAAGTCCCAAGATTAAGTCCTTAAAAATGTTCAATATTTTGGTTGGGACCAGAACCCTTGCCAAAATTATCAAACATTTAAGAAGAGCATTTTGGGAACAATGAATGAGATTTTAGGGGTTTTGCCCTTCTTTTATTTAAATTTTGAGGCTTCCAAATTTCCTCAATTCAAGTTTCAAAAATTTAAACATGATGCAAACACTAGGCAGCACCAGAAGCTAGGGATGTGACACAACCACTCAAGTACCGAGGGCGTCCCATGTGGCACTTCAACAGAGAAGACGACGCCACCCGCTGCAGTCAGAAAGGTCCAGACTCCACCACCGCTCTGGTGAAAATACTGTCCGATTTATACAAAGGAGAAGAAGAGGAGTTCATCCGCATTAGGCCACGGGATGGATTTTCCATGTACAACCAGCCCAGCTGGGCGAGTTGCTATCCATTACTCAATCTATTCATTCCCCTGTCCTTTCTCATACATATTTACTCCGCCCATCCATAATAGGAATGGCGGAAAACTACAAGGGAGATCTACAGCCCGGCTCCACAGCCAGAGGAACACAACCGGGCCCTTGACCCCGGATTCGAAGAGGATCCGGACATATTTGTGGAGCTTGGCGAAGGGGTGTTTTACCAGGCAAGCTGTGACGGCACCGAAGTGGCCATCATTGCCGACTATCCCGACTTCCTCCCTGTATCACATGTAAGTAAACAGGAGACTTATCTTATGAAAAGGATTCACTCCTTCCACCTTACCCACCGCACAATTCTTATGCTTTAAAGGGAAGGCGATCGGCATGCCATGCCGAACCCGAGGCGACTCACCAATAAGAGGCGCCCAAGCCGGGTAGGCTTCCAAAAAGGAAGGCGAACAGAAACACGACCGAGACGTCATCAAAGAGGTATGGTTTTAAACATGCTGCGTGGTTGTTATCTTAAAGTATAACACTATCCGTTGTGTCTTGGCAGAAAGAACATCCGCCAAACTATGTCTAGGGATCCTGCCCTCCATGCCTCTACCAGCCGGATTCCGGAACCGGTCTCGAGGGCGGAGGCTAACACGGAGGTGACACCGGACGATCCTCATATAGAGGATTCAGATAGAATATCCGCCGCAAATTCCGAAGTGGAGAGCGCCATGAATCATCAGCGTCGGCAGGCCGCACTCTACGACCCTGGTTTTTCTGAAGAGGCTTTCAATGCCTTCAACTCAGGTGATGCGTACATCTGAGCTTCTCGAGATGGGCTTGCTACAGCCATAAACCAGTATTTAAAAGATATATGGGTAATTAAAATCTGATAATTATGTATATCAGTAGCCCCTCAGACTTGAAACAGTTGGTACAACTGATTTAAGGATCATTGTATGAATAGGTTCTCATAAAGAAGAATAACCTGTTATCTCAAGAATTGGAGAAGTGTCAAAACCAGCTAAGGGCCACAACTGCCGAACTAGAGGAATCCAAGAAGGCCGCAACTGGTAATGTTTCTCTCTATTGAGAAAAAACGTAATCACGTGTACCAGTGGTGTTGACGCGTTGTAGATCTGATAACAGATTTCGCAGATAATCCCGGAGTGAATCTGGAGATCCTACAAGAGGATGAACAAAGAGCTCAACGACAACTAGACGCTGGCGAGCGTATACTTACACGGGTCAGGTAGGAGAAAAACGATCTCGAGGATGCCAATACCCGACTGAGCATAGATTTGAAAGATGTTCGGGCCCAGCTGGCTGACTCCGTGAAAGAAAATAGAAGGCTTCAACGCGGAATTTTTAGTATGTGCTCAAATGAACCTTTATATAGTTCAGCAAAGAAACAGACTAATAGAGTTATGTCTGTAGGTATGCTGACTGGCTGTCCCGAAGAGGAGATGCCCGGATCCTCAGCCGATCTACTACAAGAGATTTCGCAACTGCACGAGCAAGTTTGGCAGGCGATGCGGAGTGTGGCCAACGCCTTGTGGCCATCCGCCTCCCTACCAGGAAGTATGGAGGAGCTTGTACAGCTATTCAAAGGAGCATGGCGGTGGTTCCGACTATGGTAGATATCAGCCTATCGAGGTGCGAGGGAGGCTTGGGCCATGGTGAAAACACGGTATACCAAGCTTGATCTGAATCATATGGCCCGGGTCGGACCTGTAGGGTCAGATGGGAAAGAAATTCCAGATAGTCTGGTATACGACCAGGTAGAATTAGCGGCCAAGTATTCCCAACAAGATTGTAAGCTAGATAATCTGTTGGATGACATAGAAGAGGAAGTTCTTAAGTCAAAATGACTATGTACTTCAAAGGAAAATTTTGTCCCTAGACAGATTGTATTTTTTTTTCATGGCGGACCTTTTCGCTTCGACCTCCGGACCCGACAGTCCGGAGTGTTTCCGAATACCCGCTCAGTAATGTAAAACCGGGGTACGCGTGGAAACCAGGCGTAGGGGTCATAGTTCCTTGAACAAACAAGTACCCAACTAGCTATGTTATATTACATCAATAGTAAGAAACATCTTCCAGAGAGAATAGTTCCATTAAGGTTTCCTTTCGCTGGGTGTGCATGCATTAACATGCATGTATGATCTGTGATTAAGAAATCGTAGTATATTTGACATCTGGGGGTTCATAGTGTTATAAATAAGAAACGTCTTTAGTCCACCGACCGAATATTCCCTTAAGAATGCTAGCTTTCGGCTTCACCTAGTCTGAGGTACACATCCGGAGTACCCGACAGTAACAATCGCAGAGGTGCTCCCTTTATGCCCTAGCCAAACTAACGGGAACGTAGGGTCTAAGCACGGGAGCCAGGCAACCCAGCTTGTCCAAAACTTAAGTCATATTGATGCATATAATGGCAGCGAAAAGGCACATATGGAAAAAAGGACACATATGCGACGAGTGTTATGCTCGAAAAGTGATTGCAATAAGCTTCTGTATAAGAAGCCCCCAGGTATAATGATCGCACATACTTGAAGATTAGTGCGTCGTGAGTGTGTGTTCCAGTCACACTAAAGCTTTAGAGCTACGAAAGAAAGAGCAAAAAGAGAGCTAAAAAATAAATACAAAAGAATGAAGGGAAGGAGACGAACAAAGAGTTTGCCATTAGGCGTAGAACCTTCGGAGTCTAGCCGCGTTCCATGGGTTCGGCTCGAGTCGATTATCTGATGCATCAGGCAGGCGGTACGCTCCTCCAGTGAGAACTTTGTCAATAATGAAGGGACCCTCACACTTGGGCTTGAGCTTGTCCTTTTTCTTCTCCGGTAGGCATAGAACGAGTTTGCCAATATTATAAGTTTTGGCCCTTACTTCTCTGCTTTGATACCTGTGAGCCTGTTGTTGATAAAATGCGGAACGGGCTTTTGCGATGTCGCGCTCCTCCTCCAGGGTATCTAAACTGTCCTGCCGATCAAGCTCAGCTTCTCTCTCTTCATACATGCACACTCGAGGTGAGTCATGAATAATATCGCAGGGCAATACAACCTCTGCGCCATACACCATGAAGAAGGGTGTGTATCCGGTAGTGCGATTCGGCGTGGTCCACAGCCCCCAGAGTACGGAGTCAAGCTCCTTGACCCAGTGCATGTCTAATTCTTTTAAGGATTGCACTAGTCTGGGTTTGATGCCGCTCATAATAAGACCGTTCGCTCGTTCGACTTGACCGTTTGTTTGAGGGCGATAGACGGAGGCATAGTCGAGCTTAATGCCCATGTTGCCGCACCAAGTTTTCACCTCATCGGCTGTGAAATTGGAGCCATTATCGGTGATGATGCTGTGGGGCATACCATAACGGTGCACAACCCCCGATATGAAGTCTATCACTGGTCCGGATTCGACTGTTTTAACTGGTTTGACCTCTATCCATTTGGTGAATTTATCTACCATGACCAACAATTATTTTTTCTCTTATGGCTTCCTCCTTTAAGGGGTCCAACCATATCGAGCCCCCAGACCGCAAAAGGCCAAGTTATGGGGATTGTTTGGAGAGCGGTGGGCGGCATATGGCTTTGGTTGGCGAAGAGCTGGCAACCGACGCAATGTTGGATGAGGTCCTGTGCGTCTGCTCGGGCCATCGGCCAGTAGAAACCTGTACGGAAAGGACTTGCTTACAAGGGCCCGAGATGCGGCGTGGTGGCCGCCGAGTCCAGCATGAATTTCAGCCAAGAGCTGCCGCCCTTCCTCTTTGGAGATACATCTTTGAAGTACTCCGGTAGCGCTTTTCTTATAAAGCTCTCCCTCGTGGACCTTGTAGGCTTTAGAGCACCGCACAATGCAGCGTGCCTCATTTTGATCCTCGGGGAGTTCTTGCCTATTAAGGTAGGCCAAGAAGGGTTCAGTCCATGGGGCGATGACAGCCATGATAAGATGGGCCGAAGGTGTTATTTCGGTGGCAGAGCCCTCGATTATGTCAGTGTGTTCAGAATCTGGGGTTGTGGTCGGATCCGGACTAGTATTGCCGGTCTCCCCTTGCCACACCACGGATGGCTTGAAAAGCCTTTCCAGAAAGATGTTAGGTGGTACGGGGTCGCGCTTAGCGCCAATGCGGGCAAGGATATCCGCCGCTTGAATTTTTTCTCGAACCACATGATGAAATTCAAGCCCCTCGAATCGAGCTGACATTTGAAGGATGACATTATGATAAGCCACCATTTACGGATCTTTGGCATCAAAGTCTCCATTTATTTGAGATATTGCGAGGTTTGAATCCCCACACACTTCCAGGCGCTGGATGCCCATGGAGACAGCCATCCGAAGACCATGCAATAGAGCCTCGTATTCGGCTGCATTGTTGGAGTCTGTGTATAATATTTGGAGTATGTATTGGACCATATCTCTAGTGGGGGATGTTAGGACAATGCCTGCTCCCAGACCTGCCAGCATTTTAGAGCCGTCGAAGTGCATGATCCAATTGGAGTATGCGCCTTACTCTTTAGGGAGTTCAGCCTCTATCCATTCGGCGATGAAGTCAGCCAGTACTTGCGATTTAATGGATCACCATGGTTTATATGTAATGTCGAACGGCAGGAGCTCGATGGCCCACTTAGCAATCCGTCCCGTTGCATCGCAGTTGTTTATTATGTCATTGAGTGGTACTTCGGAGGCCACCGTGATTGAACACTCCTGAAAGTAGTGTCGTAGTTTCTGGGATGCCATGAAGACCGCATATGCTATTTGTTGATAATGGGGGTACCGAGATTTGCACGGTGTGAGTACAGTGGATACATAGTATACCGACTTTTGAAGCGGAAACTTGTGTTCGTCCTCCTCTCATTCAACAACGAGCACTACGCTCATAACTTGCTGTGTTGCAGCTATGTATAACAACATGGGTTCTCCAATGTTTGGTGCGGCCAGGATTGGGTTGCTTGCCAGAAGAGCCTTTATTTCTTCCAGTACGGCCGTTGCCGCATCCGTCCACTCGAAGTGTTCGGTTCGTCGAAGAAGGCGATAAAGTGGTAATGCCTTTTCTCCCAATCTGGAGATAAAGCGGCTTAAGGCTACCACGCATCCAGTGAGTTTCTGGATTTGTTTGAGATCTGTTGGGGTAGCCAACTATGACAAAGCTCAGATTTTAGCCGGGTTTGCTTCAATTCCTCTATTGGAAACGATGAAGCCCAGCAGCTTTCCGGCGGGAACGCCAAAAACACATTTTTTCGGATTGAGCTTGATGTCATATGTTCGGAGGTTGTCAAATGCGAGTCTCAGATCATCTATTAAAGACTCGACGTGTCTGGTCTTGATGACCAAGTCGTCCGCATATGCTTTAACTGTTTTGCCGATTTGTTTCTCCAGGCATGTTTGAATCATGCGTTGGTAGGTAGCACCGACATTTTTAAGCCCGAAAGGCATTGTGTTGAAGCAAAAGGGGCCGTATGGGGTGATAAATGCCATTGCGGCTTGATCGGACTCCCTCATCTTGATTTGATGGTATCCGGAGTATGCGTCGAGGAAACACAATGAGTCGTGTCCTGCGGTAGCATCAATAATCTGATCAATGCGAGGGAGAGGGAAGGGATCCTTAGGGCAAACCTTGTTGAGGTCTTTGAAATTGACACATAGGCGCCAGGATTTATCCTTCTTTCGTACCATCACCGGGTTTGCTAGCCAATCCGGGTGTTTTATTTCTCTGATGAATCCGGCTTCGAGTAGCTTGGCTAGCTTCTCTCCCATGGCTTGCCGTTTGGGTTCTAAAAAGCGCCGTAGTGTCTGCTTGACCGGCTTATATCCCTTCAATATGTTGAGGCTATGCTCGGCCAGCCTGCATGGGATCCCTGGCATATCTGAAGGGTGCCAGGCGAAGATATCCCAATTCTCGCGTAAAAACGCCCGCAGTGAGGCGTCGATTGTGGGGTTCAGTTGTGCCCCGATGGATGCTGTCTTTGTGGAGTCCATTGGGTGGACTTGGAATTTGACTATTTCGTCTGCTGGTTTGAAGAAGGTGGACTTGGATCACTTATCGAGTATCACGTCGTCCCTATCCACTTTGGAGCGTAATGCAGTTAATTCTTTGGCCGCGAGGGCTTCGGATAATGCCTCGAGGGCCAGGGCGGCAGTTTTATTTTCGGCGCGGAGTGCTATGTCCGGATCACTGGCAAGAGTGATGATTCCATTGGGCCCAGGCATCTTGAGCTTCATGTAGCCATAATGGGGTATAGCTTGGAAGCTTGTGAATGCGTCCCGCCCTAAAAGGGCGTGGTATCCACTACGGAAAGGGACCATTTGAAATGTTATCTCTTCGGACCTATAATTCTCCAGCATGCCGAATACCACATAGAGTGTGATTTTTCCCGCACATCGTGCCTCCCGACTGGGAATAATTCCTAGGAAGGTCGTGCTGCTTTGCTCAATGCGGCTCCTGTCTATTTCTATTTTGTTGAGAGTTTCCTCGTAAATGACGTTTAGTCCGCTGCCGCCGTCCATGAGCACTTTGGTAAGCCGGAAGCCGTCCACAATTGGACTAAGGACCAAAGCAGCTGGTGCCCAGACTGTTCTGAATTGAGGTTCGTCACTGGCATTGAAAGTTATAGCCGTGTCGTTCCAGGAGTTTATTGCTGCAACATGGCAGACTTCGGCGAGGCTGTGGAGTGCTCTTTGCGCCTGTTATTCGAGATGAAAGTCTCAAAGACTGCCAATACTGTAGTATTGTTGTTTTCAATGGGATGACGCTCTGCAGTGTTGTTAATGAGGAGATCCTCGCCGCTCTTGGCCACCTGCCGAAGTATCCAACATGCTCTAAGGTTGTGCGTTGGTACGGTATCCGATGTGGTGTGTATTTTGCATGGCCTATCGAGCCATCCCTCCAAAACGGTTTCGCGCCCTGTAGTGGGCTTCGGTTTCTTCGTGATTGGATCTGGTGACCTGCGAGGGTGCACCCTTTTTGTTCGTACGAGGGGTTTAGTGAGAGCTCGTGGGTCCCAAAAGGTTGCCTGAGTTTTCCAGGCGCTTTCCATCACATAGTACTTCTGTACTATGGCCGCCAAGTCAACAAACTGTGATACGTGACGGTGATTTATGGCGTTAAAGATTCCCTTGTCTGTGCAATTTTTGCAAAAGAGTGAGATTGCATCTTCATCGCGACAGTCTTTAACCTTGTTCATTACAAGGAGGAATCTTGCCCAAAATTGATGTACTGTCTCTTGGGATTGTTGTCTGATGTGGGAAAGATCGCTTATATCTGGGTGGGTGGGTGGATTTAAGTCCGAACCCTGACCTGATCCAGGACCCAGAGCTTGAGGAGCTTCCGAACTTAATAGTTCGGGTTCCGGGATGTTACCCAATTTTTCTGGCCTCCTGTCCGATTCTAAGTTCGGAGTTCAGGGCATGTCCTCCCGCGAGCGGGTATCCGGCTTAGTGAGCTCGGGAATCTGGACATAGTTCATCCTCAATATAGGGGAAGAGTTTTAGCATTGCTCCTCCACCACCGCTATCTGATGGGTGATCGGCGGAGAGTTAATCTCTCTCTGATCGGGTTTAAGCCCAATCTAATCATAGTCCGTAGCACTCCCAAGGCAGCGATGCGATCCAGGAGCTCGTTCAAGGACGATAATGCCGTCGGATCCATCTGCTCGGCGTATTCCGAGCTGACGTGGAGGCGATTTTCTATGACCCAAGAAGTCATCATCGGCTCGACGGCCGAACGGGCGGTCATCACAAAGCCACCCAGCCAGAGGGTTTGGCCTGAGGCCAGGGCTCCCCCGGAGGTGATGTTGTCCTTGATAACAAGGCAAGTCATCAGCCCTATCTTCGATGTCACAGTGGAACTCTCAATGAAAGCACCAATGTCGGTGTCAAAACCGGCGGCTCTCGGGTAGGGGGTGATGTATACTACACAACCTTCTTCTTGTAGACGTTGTTGGGCCTCCTAGTGCAGAGGTTTGTAGGACAGTAGCAAATTTCCCTCAAGTGGATGACCTAATGTTTATCAATCCGTGGGAGGCGTAGGATGAAGATGGTCTCTCTCAAACAACACTGCAACCAAATAACAAAGAGTCTCTTGTGTCCCCAACACACCCAATACAATGGTAAATTGTATAGGTGCACTAGTTCAGCGAAGAGATGGTGATACAAGTGCAATATGGATGGTAGATATGAGTATTTGTAATCTGAAAATATAAAAACAGCAAGGTAACAAGTGATAAAAGTGAGCGTAAACGGTGTTGCAATGCTAGGAAACAAGGCCTAAGGTTCATACTTTCACTAGTGCAAGTTCTCTCAACAATAATAACATAACTGGATCATATAACTATCCCTCAACATGCAACAAAGAGTCACTCCAAAGTCACTAATAGCGGAGAACAAACGAACAGATTAAGGTAGGGTACGAAACCACCTCAAAGTTATCCTTTCTGATCTATCTATTCAAGAGTCCGTAGTAAAATAACATGAAGCTATTCTTTCCATTCGATCTATCATAGAGTTCGTACTAGAATAACACCTTAAGACACAAATCAACCAAAACCCTAATGTCACCTAGATACTCCATTGTCACCTCAAGTATCCGTGGGCATGATTATACGATATGCATCACACAATCTCAGATTCATCTATTCAACCAACACAAAGTACTTCAAAGAGTGCCCCAAAGTTTCTACCAAAGAGTCAAGACGAAAACGTGTGCCAACCCCTATGCATAAGTTCACAAGGTCACTGAACCCGCAAGTTGATCACCAAAACGCACATCAAGTAGATCACGTGAATATCCCATTGTCACCATAGATAAGCACATGCAAGACATACATCAAGTTTTCTCAAATCCTTGAAGACTCAATCCGATAAGATAACTTCAAAGGGAAAACTCAATCCACTACAAGAGAGTAGAGGGGGAGAAACATCATAAGATCCAACTATAATAGCAAAGCTCCCGATACATCAAGATCGTATCACATCAAGAACAAGAGAGAGAGAGAGATCAAACACATAGCTACTGGTACATACCCTCAGCCCCGAGGGTGAACTACTCCCTCCTCGTCATGGAGATCGCCGGGATGATGAAGATGGCCACCGGTGAGGGATCCCCCCTCCGGCAGGGTGCCGGAACAGGGCCCCGATTGGTTTTTGGTGGCTACAGAGGCTTGCGGCGGTGGAACTCCCGATCTATTTTGCTCCTAGATGTTTTCGGGGTATATGGAGATATATAGGCGAAAGAAGTCGGTCAGGGGAACCACGAGGGGCCCACGAGGGTGGGGGCACGCCTAGGGGTTAGGGCGCACCCTCCTGCCTTGTGGCTTCCTTGAAGCTGCCTGGACGTCTACTCCAAGTCTCCTGGATTGCTTCCGTTCCAAAGATACCTCTCGCGAAGGTTTCATTCCGTTTGGACTCCATTTGATATTCCTTTTCTGCGAAACACTGAAATAGGCAAAAAACAACAATATGGGCTGGGCCTCCGGTTAATAGGTTAGTCCCAAAAATAATATAAAAGTGTATAATAAAGCCCATTAAACATTCAAAACAGATAATATAATAGCATGAATACTTCATAAATTATAGATACGTTGGAGACGTATCAGCATCCCCAAGCTTAATTCCTACTCGTCCTCGAGTAGGTAAATGATAAAAGAAAGAATTTATGAAGTGTGAATGCTAGCAGGTGCACAAGTTTGATTAATGATAATTTTAATGACCTTTTCTAGCATCATTATATGTCATAACAGTAGCTTGTCTCATAAAACTTTTCATGATCAAGTAACAAGATATTCACATGTTAAAGCATAGACCATAAACTTTCTTGAAAACTAACAAACTTTATTCTCAGTCATCAAACAATTGCAATTCATCTTATTTTCAGGAAGGGTCTATGTCAGAGCTTTGATTTAGCAAACTCCACATACTCAACTATCATTTAATCTTTCACAATTGCTAACACTCACGTGATATTCATGGGTCCAAAGTTTTAATCGAACACAGAGAAAGATAGGGGCTTATAGTTTTGCCTCCCAACCTTTTACCTCAAGGGTAATGTCAACAATAATAATTTATGAATGCCTACATCCAAGTGGATATATATATACCCGGATCACCCCAACACAAAGTGCTTGCCAGAGGAAAAAAATGTAAAAAGGAAAGGTGTTGATCACCATGGCTCTTGTATAAGGGTAGACGATAATAGTAAAAGATAGGCCCTTCGCAGAGGGAAGCAGAGGTTGTCATGCACTTTTATGGTTGGATGCACAAAATCTTAATGCAAAAGAACGTCACTTTATATTGCCACTTGTGATATGGACCTTTGTTATGTAGTCCGTCGCTTTTATTGCTTCCATAACAAGATCGTATAAAGCTTATTTTCTCTGCACTAGTAGGTCATACATATTTAGAGAGCAAGTTTTATTGCATGCACCGATGACAACTTACTTGAAGGATCTTACTCAATCCATAGGTACGTATGGTGGACTCTCATGGCAAAACTGGTTTAAGGGATATTCGGAAGCACAAGTAGTATCTCTACTTAGTGCAAAGAATTTGGCTAGCATGAGGGAGAAAGGCAAGCTCAACATGTTCGATGATCCATGAAAATATAACTTTTCATATATAGGAAAACATGTTGGACTCCGTGTATTCCTTTTCTGCGAAACACTGAAATAGGCAAAAAACAACAGTATGGGTTGGGCCTCCGGTTAATACGTTAGTCCCAAAAATAATATAGAAGTGTATAATAAATCCCAATAAACATTCAAAACAGATAATATAATATCATGAATACTTCATAAATTATAGATACGTTGGAGACGTATCAAGGGGTCCTGAACTATGCGTCTAAGGCTAATGGTAACAGGAGGCGAGGGACACGATGTTTACCCAGGTTCGGGCCCTCTCTATGGAGGTAATACCCTACTTCCTGCTTGATTGATCTTGATGATATGAGTATTACAAGAGTTGATCTACCACGAGATCATAGAGGCTAACCCTAGAAGCTAGCCTATGATGCTGATTCTCCTTGTCCTACGGACTAAACCCTCTGGTTTATATAGACACCAGAGGGGGCTAGGGTTACATTAGGTCGGTTACAGAGAAGGGAATCTACATATCCGAATCGCCAAGCTTGCCTTCCACGCAAAGGAGAGTCCCACCTGGACACGGGACGAAGTCTTCTATCTTGTATCTTCATAGTCCAACAGTCCGGCTAATGTATATAGTCCGGCTGTCCAAGGACCCCCTAATCTAGGACTCCCTCAAAGGGCGATTTGAATTTTTCTTGGGTTGGCGGCGAATTAGGGATTTGATAGCTCTGGGCGCGGAAGGGGACGGGGGAAGAAGGGAGATTTTGCAGGGCTAGAATTGGGGCTGCTAGATATTTCAATCCGAAACTTGGAAGCGCAAACTTTTTTGGGATAATTAGATTTATGCCCCTAGTTGTGTCCCACTCGTCTGTTTTACCCCTAATTCCCAAAAGTCACTGGTTCTATCCAAGTCACTTTGCTCCTCTTATGCTTTTGCCCTTTGACCGTTTGATCGTCAGTTTAAAAACTTCATAACTAATTCATACTAAATCAGAAAAATGCAAATAAGATACCAAAATGTTTAGAAAAACATCACCTATATGTCAGAGTCATTTGCATTCATAAAAAAAGTCTTGGAAAGTGCACATCCGAGTTTTAGCTCTTTTGATACCACCATGAATAGTAAACTCTAAAAAAATTCAAAAAAATATTGTGGGAAAGAACAACAAATGTGTTAAGTGCTTGCCAAGTTTCATTAGGGAACGACATTCGTGGAAGTCATGGCAAAAAAATAATCTATTTTGGAGTGCTGATTGTTTTTTGCCACGGCACCCACGAATGTTATTCCCTGATGAAACTTGGTAGGCACTTAAAACATTTTTCTTTCTTTGCCACCATTTTTTTGCATTTTTTTAATTGTTTTAGATTTTACTATTCATGCTGGTAGCATAAGAGCTAAAACTCGAATGGGCACTTTTCAACACTTTTTTCATGAATGCAAATGACACTGACATATATGTGATGTTTTTCTGAACATTTTGGTATCTTATTTGCATTTTTCTGATTTAGTATGAATTAGTTATGAAGTTTTCAAACTGATGGTCAAACGGTCAAAGGGCAAAAGCATAAGAGGAGTAAAGTGACTTGGACAGAACTGGTGACTTTTGGGAATTAGGGGTAAAACAGACGAGTGGGACACAACTAGGGGCATAAATCTAATTATCCCAACTTTTTTTGTCGTCGTTCTTTTTTTGGGGTGGAGAAGGAGGGATGGGGGTGATAGCGTCTATATGACACACCCAGCCACCACGACATGACCCTGGTCTTCCTGGTGTCAATCTTGAGCCTGGTGCGCCTACATTTGAGAATGCAAACGAACCTTCTTTCATTGGCAAACGAATCTTGTACTATGTATTACCATGCCCGTGTTTTCCTTGCAAATAATTAGTCCTTCGAAACGAGATACTATGAATTAATTAATGATGAGTTCTTTGAATTAGAGTGTGTTTGTCAAATAGCGATCTCCAATTCTAACATGGATTTCGCATTTCAGGGTATCCACGCTACTTTTTAATACAAAAGCATATATGTATAAGATGAACACCATGGTAGTGAGAAATCTTTAGATGGATTCAAGCATATGGCCACACACACACACACACACAAAATACCACAATAATCGAGTCAATATCAACCTTTCCAAACCTAGTATGGCACGAATTCGAAATAAATACGGAAGCCATATGCATGGTCCTCAATTCAAATCTTACAACATACACTAAATTAAAACGTCAATATTAAGTCTAGTACTATCTACATTCAAATGTTCTCTCGGCACACATGCTACATACTTCCTCTATTGATCAATCTTCGTCTCCTAACCACCTTACAAAGCTATTGCTTTTCGCATGTTCATTCTTTCTCTCCATGTTTCGATCTCTAACTCTCACACACCCGCCATTACACTCCATCCCAAGCTCTCTCTCTCCCCCTCCCACCCTCTATTGGTAGATACATGCATTGCCTATCTAGATGCCCCACTCCCTCTTGTGGGCATGCACACACATTGTCTATCTAGGTCACTCTCAAGAGACCGTCTCACTCTTTCTTCCGCACAGCAGCCCACACTCGCTTAATATCTCTCTCTTTCTCTTTATCTAAGTCCCGATTAACCTCACTTTCTCTCACACACAAACGATATATCTCCCTGTTCGGGCCTCGATCGACACACTCTATACCCTCTCACGCAGATTGTCTATCTAGACCAGTTTCGTCAAGCCATTCCAGTCATTCGACCTCATGGTGGCCCACGCTTGCTCAATCTCTCTCTCTCTATGCATGTCTTGATTCACCTTGCTCTTTCTGACACACAAGCGATATATCTCCATGTTTGGGCCTAATTCGACATATTCATAGTGTATACTCTCACACGCACATTGTCTATCTAGGTCACTCTCTCCAACCTGTCTCACTCTTTCGATCGCATGATGACCCACATTCACTCAATCTCTCTCTCTTTATCTATGTATCGATTGACCTTGCTTCCTCCCACCCATTAACTATATGTGTACTTGTCTGTGACTGGATCATGTCTCAAGCTCTCTCTTACAGCCGTTACCCTCCCAAAAGCTCAATCAGACAATATCTATCCACAACATATATATATATATATATATATATATATATATATATATATATATATATATATATCTATCTTTTCAATGAATGTTGGGGCACACTCACTTTGTCTCTCTATCTATGTCTCAATTGACCTCGCTTTCTCACGCCGTCTCTTCCACACATTGACGCTACCTCTCCACCCCTCGCAGAGCCAAAGCTATTTACATTGCGAGGGGGACTCCAACCTTAGATTAATTTCTGAAGGCATTTATTCTGGTGGGTTTAGATTATATTTTTGTAGCATTCACCCCACAACTACTCCAAACACCATTCCAACCCCCGCCCCTCCCCCAATTGTTCTCCCTCTGAATCGGTCACCGCTCTCTCGCACACCCTTTCTAACGTTCCATGTCGCACCATGATATTTTTGAAAAAAACTCTGGTGTTCTCTTTCATTATTACAAATAAGCTACAAACTACACACCCTGAGCCCACTTGTAATGGAACAAATTTCGACCCAGAAATTAAAGTTCTACAAACTACACGCCAGGGGGGGGGGCAACTATAATGGAGCAAATCTGGACCCATATCTACACCCCTATATAGTGTGTGAATAACTTTGAAAGATGGTCGTTGGATGAAGCCAATCCGACGGTGCAGAGATGGCAAATCCGAGCACCACTGGCCCTTGGATATCTTCTACATTCCAGCACATTCTACCACATGTACAATCTAGAAGACTGCATGGTTGAACTTAAGTATAATGCACAAACCCCAACACACAAGCACTTCTCCTTTGTTCTAGAATCATCTGTATCATAATTGCCCAATTTCCTTTTTTTTCTAAATGAATTGCCATTAGCTATTTTTACTGTATGCTCTACAATGCACAATTCCATGAATCTTAAAATAGATTAACTTTTTTATAAAACTTATTGATTTTGAATGATATGAACTATAAGAATTAAACAAACATCTACATCATGCATATATGAATCAAAGCTTACATGCCATGGTGTGGTATTAATTCATAATTTGGTTGCCAAATCTCATGCGTGCAATGCATGTGTACCTTACTAATAGAAATTAAAAATGGAAAAGGACGAGGATCGAACATGTGATACATCCATTTTGCATCATGCTTTTATATCGATATTTATTGCATAATGGCCTGTTGTTACACGTTATGTCACAATACTTATGCCTATTCACTCTTATTTTACAGGGTTTACATGAAGAGGGAGAATGCCGGCAGCTGGAATTCTGGGCTGGAAAAGGAGCAAATATTAGAGACCTATTCTGCACAATTGCAAAAGTCCAGAAACTCCATGGAAGTTATTTTTGGAATTAATAAAAAATACTAAGCAAAGAAAATACCAGAGGGGGGCCACCCTGAAAGGATCGAGAAGAGGGGTCTAGAGGGGGGGGGGGTGAATAGACACTCAACACACAAAGTTGGTAGTTTTTAATCTCTTTAAGTTAAAGTGGAGTTTTGGCACAAGTTTAACCATTCACAATACAAATCAAGCAAACATGCAAAGAGTATATGAGCAGCGGAAAGTAAAGCATGCAACTTTCAAGAAAGTAAAGGGATGGGATTGGAGTGTGCAAACGCAATTGGAGACACGGATGTTTTTGTCGTGGTTCCGATAGGTGGTGCTATCGTACATCCACGTTGATGGAGACTTCAAACCACGAAGGGTAACAGCTGCGCGAGTCCATGGAGGGCTCCACCCACAAAGGGTCCACGAAGAAGCAACCTTGTCTATCCCACCATGGTCGTCGCCCATGAAGGACTTGCCTCACTAGGGTAGATCTTCATGAAGTAGGTGATCTCCTTGCCCTTACAAACTCCTTGGTTCAACTCCACAATCTTGAACGAGGCTCCCAAGTGACACCTAACCAATCTAGGAGACACCACTCTCCAAAAGGTAATATATGGTGTGTTGATGATGAACTCCTGGCTCTTGTGCTTCAAATGATAGTCTCCCCAACGCTCAACTCTCTCTCACAGGATATGGATTTGGTGGAAAGAAGATTTGAGTGGAAAGCAACTTGGGGAAGGCTAGAGATCAAGATTTATGTGGTAGGAATGGAATATCTTGATCTCTACACAAGTGTAGGTGGTTCTCTCTCAGAAAATGTATGTTGGAAGTGTAGCCATGTTCTGATGGCTCTCTCCATGAATGAAGAGTGGGTGGAGGGGTATATATAGCCTCCACACAAAATCTAACCGTTATACACAATTTACCAAACTCGGTGGGACCGAATCGTGAAACTCGGTCAATGTGACCGTTAGGTATTTCAGTGGGACCGACATGTCAACTCAGTAGGACCGATATTGTTAGGGTTAGGGCATAACGTAATCTCGGTGAGACCGATTACACAAAGTCGGTGAGACCGATTTTGGTAATAGATAAACAAAGAGTTGGTCAGGCAAACTCGGTGGGACCAATTCACTCATCTCGGTTGGACCAAAACGTTACGAAAGGGAAACAGAGAGTTTGCATTGCAATCTCAGTGGGACCGATCGCTCATCTCGGTTTGACCAAAATGTTTCAAAGGGAAACAGAGAGATTACAATCCCATCTCGGTGAGACCGAGATCCCTATCGGTGAGACCGAAAAGACTAGGGTTTCTGGCAGTGGCTATGTCAATTGAACTCGGTGGCGCCGGATAGAAAGTTTCGGTCGGGCTGAGTTTGACTTTTGGTTTGGGACATATGTGGATGTGATAAAGTAGTTGAGGGTTTTTGGAGCATATAACTATGCACTTTGAGCAAGCAAGCCATTAAGCAGCACCTCATCCCCTCTTAATAGTATTGGCTTTCCTATGGACTCAATGTGATCTTGGATCACTAAAAGTAAAATGTAGAGTCTTGTGCTTTGAGCTTGAGCCAATCCTTTGTCCTTAGCATCTTGAAGGGGTTACACATCCTCTAGTCCATGCCACTCCATTGTTGAACTTATCTGAAACATACTAGGTAAGAGTATTAGTCCAACAAGAGATATGTTGACATTAATTACCAAAATAACCCAGGGAGCATTTGTGCTTTGAATCTCCCCCTTTTTGGTAATTGATGACAACATACATCAAAGCTTTAGATAAAGATATAGAGAATAACAAGTAAAGCTTTGGAAAGAAATGTAACATGCATAGGCTCCCCCTACATGTATGTAATCATGTAAATATGGAATATAGGAGCATGTGAATGCATAAGCATGGCAGAGTAAGCAATGTGTTACATGTATCTTGGCTATATGCATCAGATCAAATGATGTGAATATAGGAAATGTACCTCCATGCTCATGAGTCCTTCTTGCAAACAGTATGTACATCAGCAAGAGATCCTCACACACATGACTGTGATGCATATACTTACCTTGTGGTCTTGAGTTGGCTTAGGAGGGAATGAACCTGCATAAACAAGGTTAGATAACACAGATACACCTACTAGCCAGAGCAAACAAAAGAAACCACAAGAGTACCAAGACTGGGATGACATGTAGAGAGTGAGTACTGAGTACCCCATTGGATATAGACATGTCCCCAAAGGTGAAGATGTGCAATGAATTCAAGGATTTCCTTCCCTTAGATGTCTTGCTCCCCCTGAATATAGCATGGGATACTGGGAGAAGATAGGGAATAGAAAATCAGAGCAAAGAAAATAAACAAAGCTAATGCAATCAATCAAATATGAACATGTCTTTCCCCTCTTAAAGACATGTGACTTCTCTCCTCTTGAACACCAAGCATCTGGGGTCTTTTGAAGTGATACTTCTGTCTCCTTGTAGAAGAACTCTCTCCCCTGAGTATTTTCTCCCCCTATAGAAATGATTAAGATTTGATGTGATCTCTCTCTCCCCCTTTGACATCAATTTCCAAGAAGGGTTCTTCTGGATTTTTTTTACAAATGGGTTTGGTCCTTGAGTCACATAACAAAGCAGCAGGTCGAATGTGATGCTAGTAGAGGACAAGAATCATTGAGTGGAGCTGGATCAAAAGAATGTAGGAACAAATGGCAAGATATCTTTCCTACAGTGAAATCGGTGGCACCGAGTTGTGTGCTTCGGTTGCACCAAAAGAATTCAGTTGGACCAAAAATAACAGACCGGTGTGACCGAGTTCATCACAGAGAAAACACATGTCACCTCAGCTCACTAGACAAGTAAGATCTCACAAGGATTTGTAAGGAATTAACTGAAAGATTTGCAAAGAATTGGATGCTGGGAATGCAGAACAAAAGAATCAGAAAAGAAATCTAGATGAAGTTTTTCTTTTTTTGAGAGGGGAAACAAATATGCATGAGACAAATGCAAGAGCACAGAAAAGAACACAAGAGAACTTCATCTAGAATTGGTCGGCAACAAGGTCACCTATGTGAGAGTATATTGACTTAGGAGTCAAGTGAGATCACTTGATCACAGGTCATACTCATCGTTTAAGCTCAAAATGGGGTTACCATTTTTTGATAAGCATTTTTGATGTATTCACATCTTGTTGAGTTGCTTTGACTCATGACTTGGAGTAAAGCTTCTCTAAGCTGGAACAACATACCTTGGGTGGTGGTGTTGGTCGTGATCATGTAGTTGAACTTGTGTGGGTTGCTCAAGGTTGATGTAGCTCATCAAGAGTTGGGAGCTCCACTTGGAATTTGAGTTCATCTACCTACATGAGTTAGTCTTGCAAGGAAGAGCACTTGTGTATCCAAAATGACAATCATGAAATATGATACCAAAAGAATTTTGATATATAGAATTTGTCAAAAGGATATGATTGAAGGTTTTCATGCTTCCTTGGCTTCAACCACCGGATTGTAGACACTTGGTGATGTAGAGATTGCTCAAGATGTGGGTGAGTTGCAATCTCATAGATTTAGATTCCATCCAAGTACCTACAAGGGTTAGATAACATGCAAGGGTCCAAATATATCCAAGATATATGATTATCATCATAAGAGAAATATCATGGAATAGTCATAGGCTTTTGTCTTGCATGTATCCAAATGGAGTTCCTACTCCAAGTTTGAAGCATCAATGATGTTCAATTCACCTCTTAACCTGAAAAACACTTTCTCATCAAGTGGTTTAGTGAAAATATCGGCCAATTATTTTTCGGTACGAACATGCTTAAGGTTAATGTCACCCTTAGTAACATGATATCGAATGAAATGATGACGAACTTCAATGTGCTTTGTTCGAGAGTGTTGCACTGGATTGTGAGCAATCTTAATAGCACTTTCATTGTCAGCAAGCAATGGAACATGTTTCACATATATCCCATAATCTTTAAGAGTTTGGGTCATCCAAAGTAATTGAGCACAACATGAACCAGCGGCAATGTATTCTGCTTCGGCGGTGGATAAGGATATCGAGTTTTGTTTCTTGGAGGACCAAGATACAAGAGATCTACCAAGAAATTGACAAGTACCCGAAGTGGACTTTCTATCAACCTTGTCTCCGGCATAGTCCGAGTCGGAGTAGCCAACAAGAATAAAAGAGGCCCTCTTTGGATACCAAATGCCAAAGTTTGGTGTATGAATTAAGTATCTCACTATCCTTTTCACGGCCTTAAGATGACATTCTTTAGGAGCTGCTTGAAATCGTGCACACATGCACACACTTAGCATAATATCGGGATGAGAGGCACATAGATATAACAGTGAACCAATCATAGAGCGATAAACTTTTTGATCAACCGGTTCACCATCTTTGGTCAAATCAAGATGTCCACTAGTAGGCATGGGTGTAGTCATACCTTTGCATTCTTGCATATTGAACTTCTTGAATAAGTCCTTGGTGTACTTCGTTTGAGAGACAAAGGTGCATTCCTTAGTTTGCTTGATTTGCAAACCAAGAAAGAACTTGAGTTCACTCATCGTAGACATATCAAACTTCTCCGACATTAGCTTCCCAAACTTCTCACTAAAATGAGGGTTAGTCGAACCAAATATAATATCATCGACATAAATTTGGCACACAAATAATTCTCCATTAACCCTTTTAGTGAAAAGAGTAGAATCAATTTTTCCAATCTCAAAGCCTTTTTAGTAAGGAACTTGGTCAAGCATTTATACCACGCTCTAGGAGCTTGTTTAAGACCATAAAGAGCTTTGTGAAGTTTGTAAACATGATTAGGTTTCTTAGGATTGAAAAATCCGGGAGGTTGCTTAACATAAACTTCCTCCTCTATTTCAACATTTAGAAAAGGCACTTTTAATGTCCATTTGGTACAAGGTGATATCATGGTGATTAGCATAGGCAAGTAAGATGTGAATGGACTCAAGTCTAGATACGGGGGCATATGTCTCACCATAGTCCACACCTTCTACTTGAGTGTAGCCTTGGGCGACGAGACGTGCTTTGTTGCAAACCACTTGTCCATCTTCATCTTGCTTATTGTGAAACACCCATTTGGTATCGATGATGTTTTGGTTGTTGTCGGGCTTCTCGACCAATGTCCACACTTGGTTTCTCTCAAAGTTGTGTAGTTCTTCGTGCATGGCGTTTATCCAATCCGGATCTTCCAATGCTTCTTCAACCTTCATAGGTTCAATGCTAGAGATGAATGAATAATGTTCACAAAAGTTAGCCAAACGAGATTTAAAGCGAGTGATTCTCCCAGTTTGGATATCATTGTAGATTTTCTCGACAGGATGGTCTCTAGCAACTCTTGCTCGAACTCGTGAGAGCTTTTGCTTTGATCGGGGTGGAACATCTTCTTCATCATCTTGTTCTTCTACTTGGCCTTCATCGTTGTTGACATTGTCATTCTCTCGTCGTGGTGGAGAAGGAGGTTGATGTGGCTCATCTTGGTGTACTTCCTTGTTTTCTTCGTCTTGGTGTGTCCCGCTTGTGGATGCTTCCATATCAACTCTTGGTTCACCTTGTCGTGAGGTGGAAGCTTCCACTTGGACGGACGTGGTACTCTCGTTCACCTCCGTTGGACAAACCTTGCCAATAGACAAGTCTTGGATTGCTTCTGAAGGATCTTTATCTCCTACATCAATTGGCAATTGCTCTACTTGCGAGCCGTTAGATTCATCAAAATTCACATCTACCGTCTCTTCAACCTTTCGGGTGAAATTATTGTAGGCATGGTAAGTGTGAGAGTTTGAGCCATAACCAAGTAGGAAACCTTCATGAGATTTAGGAGCAAATTTAGAATGACGATGCTTATCAAGAATGTAGCACTTTGAGCTGAATACTCGAAAGTATCCAACTTGGGGTTTGTTACCGGTGAGGAGCTCGTATGCCGTCTTGCCGAGTAGCTTGTGAAGATACAAGCGATTTGTTGCATGACAAGCAGTCTCAACCGCTTCCGCCCAAAAGTGCTTCAGCGTCTTGTACTCATCAAGCATCGTTCTCGCCATTTCGATGAGCGTCCGGTTCTTCCTCTCTATAACTCCATTTTGTTGAGGTGTGTACATAGCCGAGAACTCATGTGAAATCCCTTCTTCATCAAGAAAGGTGTCCACATTTGCATTCTTGAACTCCGTTCCGTTGTCGCTGCGAACCTTCTTGATCTTCACTTGAAATTGATTTTGGGCCTTCCTAGCAAAGTTTTTGAAGATCTTTTGGACCTGCGATTTATCATCGGGAAAGAACACCCACGTAAATCTTGAAAAACCATCAACTATAACAAGACCAAATGAGTTTCTACCGAGACTTTTGTAAGCATTGGGACCGAAAAGATCCATGTGAAGTAGCTTGAGCGGTCTTCTCGTGGTCATGATGTTCTTCACGGGATGCCTTCCTCCAACCTGTTTACATGCTTGACAAGCGTTGCAAAGTCTATCCTTATCAAATATGACATCGTTAATGCCAAGGATATGATTACCTTTAATAAGCTTGTCAAGGTTTCGCATACCCACATGACCTAACCGTCTATGCCACAACCAACCTTTAGAGGATTTAGCAATTAAGCAAGTTCTAGGTTGAGCCTTTTTAGTGAAATCAACAATGTATAGAACACCTTTGTGTATATCGGCAAAGACCATTTTATGATTATCTCTACGAAACACTTGGCAATCTACTTCGGTAAATAGGACATTGAAACCAAAGTCAGCTAGTCTAGAAACAAAAAGCAGATTGTAGCCAAGAGATTCACGAGCATGACATTTTGTATGGAGCTATCATGTGAGATGGACACCTTACCGAGGCCAACCACCTTACCCTTTGAGTTATCACCAAAAGTGATATACTTTCGAGGGCTGTCGTTTGCAACAAGCTCACGAAACATATCTTTATCTCCGGTCATGTGATCGGTAGATCCACTGTCAAGGACCCATTCCTTTCCTCCTACCATGTATCCCTGAATATTTGCCATAAGGCCAAAGTGTCTCATTGCATCATCAAGATCAAAATCACTATCATCATCCTCATCATAGTATCCATGTTCAATATCATCATGTGGTGGATCAATTCCTAGAGAGGGTGAATCATTAGACAAATGGTTTTCACAATAGTCATCTTTATGAATTCTAATAGCTTTGGAAATAATATCACTAATGATTCCAACCTCTCCTTTGGCACACATAAGATTTGTAAGCCCAGATAGACAATCACCAAACTTAGGATCATTGGAATTCATCTTACTCAAGGCAATAGACTTATGAAGAATTTCATCTAGATTTTGCAAGGAATAATTTGGGAATCGTTCCTCAAGAAATTTCCATATGGTGTAGGCATAGTCAAGAGTAGGCAAGCAACCTATCAAGTTTCTAGGCAAACCTCTAATGATAAGATTAACAGTTCTAAGATTGCGAATCATGTCAATGGAAACATCAAGGGTAGGATGCATAGGATCAACATGAGGTGCACAAGGGCTAGTAATGTACTTGTTCAAATGATATTCATTGAAAATCACAAGCATCTCATTTTTCCACTCATGAAAGTACTCTCCATCAAGTATAGGCACTCTATGTCTAAGACTCCCCAAAGTAGACTCATCCATCTTCCTCCAATGATGATTAAACCAAAGCAATGGAGACCAAAGCTCTGATACCAATTAAAAGGATCAAGAAGAGGGGTCTAGAGGGGCGTGAATAGACACTCAACACACAAAGTTGGCAGTTTTTAATCTCTTTAAGTTAAAGTGGAGTTTTGGCACAAGTTTAACCATTCACAATACAAATCAAGCAAACATGCAAAGAGTATATGAGCAGCGGAAAGTAAAGCATGCAACTTGCAAGAAAGTAAAGGGATGGGATTGGAGTGTGCAAACGCAATTGGAGACGCAGATGTTTTTGTCGTGGTTCCGTTAGGTGGTGCTATCGTACATCCACGTTGATGGAGACTTCAACCCACAAAGGGTAACGGTTGCGCGAGTCCACGGAGGGCTCCACCCACAAAGGGTCCACGAAGAAGCAACCTTGTCTATCCCACCATGGCCATCGCCCACGAAGGACTTGCCTCACTAGGGTTGATCTTCATGAAGTAGGCGATCTCCTTGCCCTTACAAACTCCTTGGTTCAACTCCACAATCTTGACGGAGGCTCCCAAGTGACACCTAACCAATCTAGGAGACACCACTCTCCAAAAGGTAATAGATAGTGTGTTGATGATGAACTCCTTGCTCTTGTGCTTCAAATGATAGTCTCCCCAACACTCAAATCTCTCTCACATGATATGGATTTGGTGGAAAGAAGATTTGAGTGGAAAGCAACTTGAGGAAGGCTAGAGATCAAGATTTATGTGGTAGGAATGGAATATCTTGATCTCAACACAAGTGTAGGTGGTTCTCTCTCAGAAAATGTATGTTGCAAGTGTAGGCATGTTCTGATGGCTCTCTCCACGAACGAAGAGTGGGTGGAGGGGTATATATAGCCTCCACACAAAATCTAACTGTTACACACAATTTACCAAACTCGATGGGACCGAATTATGAAAATCGGTCAGACCGATTTAGTTCATAATGTTACCATTAGATATTTCGGTGGGACCGACATGTCAACTCGGTAGGACCGATATCGTTAGGGTTAGGGAATAATGTAATCTCGGTGAGACCAATTACACAAACTCGGTGAGACCGATTTTGGTAATAGACAAACAGAGAGTTGGTCAGGCAAACTCAGTGGGACTGATTCGCTCATCTCGGTTGGACCGAAACGATACGGAAGGGAAATAGAGAGTTTGCATTGCAATCTTGGTGGGATCGATCACTCATCTCGGTTTGACCGAAATGTTCCGAAGGGAAATAGAGAGATTACAATCCCATCTCGGTGAGACCGAGATCCCTATCGGTGAGACCGAAAAGACTAGGGTTTCTGGCAGTGGCTATGTCAATTGAACTCGGTGGCGCCAGATAGAAAGTTTTGGTGGGGCCGAGTTTTACTTTTGGTTTGGGACATATGTGGATGTGAGAAAGTAGTTGAGGGTTTTTGGAGCATATCACTAAGCACTTTGAGCAAGCAAGCCATTAAGCAACACCTCATCCCCTCTTAATAGTATTGGCTTTCCTATGGACTCAATGTGATCTTGGATCACTAAAAGTAAAATGTAGAGTCTTGTGCTTTGAGCTTGAGCCAATCCTTTGTCCTTAGCATCTTGAAGGGGTTCCACATCCTCTAGTCCAAAGTATTAGTCCAACAAGAGATATGTTGACATTAATTACCAAAATCACCCAGGAAGCACTTGTGCTTTCACACCCACCGTCCTCGAGGGTGGGAGGTGCATCCTACCCCCCTGGGCGCGCTCCCCTATGTTGTGGGCCACCTGGCAGGCCTCCGGTGCCCATCTTCTGCTATATGAAGTCTTCTACCCTTAAAAAAATCATAAGCAAGCTTTCGGGACGAGACACCGCCGCCACGAGGCAGAACCTTGGCGGAACCAATCTAGGGCTCCGGCGGAGCTGTTCTGCCAGGGAAACATCCCTTCAGGAGAGGGAAATCATCACCATCGTCATCACCATCGATCCTCTCGTCGGGAGGGGGTCAATCTCCATCAACATCTTCACCAACACCATCTCCTCTCAAACCCTAGTTCATCTCTTGAATCCAATCTTTGTCCCAAAACCTCATATTGGTACCTGTGGTTTGCTAGTAGTGTTGATTACTCCTTGTAGTTGATGCTAGTTGGTTTATTCGGTGGAAGATCATACGTTCAGATCCTATATGCATATTAATACCCCTCTGATTATGAACATGAATATGATTTGTGAGTAGTTACGTTTGTTCCTGAGGACATGGGAGAAGTCTTGCTATAAGTAGTCATGTGAATTTGGTATTCGTTCGATATTTTGATGAGATGTATGTTGTCTCTCCTCTAGTGGTGTTATGTGAACGTCGACTACATGACACTTCACCATTGTTTGGGCCTAGAGGAAGGCATTGGGAAGTAATAAGTAGATGATGGGTTGCTAGAGTGACAGAAGCTTAAACCCTAGTTTATGAGTTGCTTCGTAAGGGGCTGATTTGGATCCATATGTTTCATGCTATGGTTAGGTTTACCTTAATACTTCTTTTGTAGTTGCAGATGCTTGCAATAGGGGCTAATCATAAGTGGGATGCTTTTCCAATAAAGGGCATTACCCAAGCACCGGTCAACCCACATACCAAATTATCAAAGTAACGAACGCGAATCATATGAGCGTGATGAAAACTAGCTTGACGATAATTCCCATGTGTCCTCGGGAGCGCTTTTCTCTATATAAGAGTTTGTCCAGGCTTGTCCTTGGCTACCAAAAGGATTGGTCCATCTTGCTACACCTTATTTACTTTCATTACTTGTTACCCGTTACTAATTACCTCATCACAAAACTACCTGTTACCGATAATTCCAATGCTTGCAGAGAATACCTTACTGAAAACCGCTTGTCATTTCCTTCTGCTCCTCGTTGGGTTCGACACTCTTACTTATCGAAAGGACTATGATAGACCCCCTACACTTGTGGGTCATCAAGACTCTTTTCTGGCGCCTTCGCCGAGGAGTGAAGCGCCTTTGGTAAGTGGAATTTGGTAAGGAAAAATTTATATAGTGTGCTGAAATTTACTGTCACTTGTTACTATGGAAAGTAATCCTTTGAGGGGCTTGTTCGGGGTATCTTCGCCACGACCAGTAGAGCATAGAGTTGATCCTCAACATACTGAACCTACTGAAAATGTTTATTTTGAAATTCCTTCGGGTATGGTAGAGAAACTGCTAGCTAATCCTTTTATAGGAGATGGAACATTGCTTCCCGATTTGCACCTAATCTATGTGGATGGAGTTTGTGGATTATTTAAGCTTGCAGGTATGCCCGAGGATGTTATCAAGAAGAAGGTCTTCCCTTTATCTTTGAAGGGAAAGGCATTGATATGGTTTAGGCTATGTGATGATATGGGATCATGGAACTACAACCGATTGAAATTGGAATTTCATCAGAAGTTTTATCCTATGCATCTTATTCATCGTGATCGTAATTGTATATATATAATTTTTGGCCTTGCGAAGGAGAAAGCATCGATCAAGCTTGGGGGAGGCTTAAGTCAATGTTATATTCATGCCCCAATCATGAGCTCTCAAGAGAAATTATTATTCAAAAACTTTATGCTCGGCTTTCTCTCAATATGCTTGATACTTCTTGTAATGGATCTTTTATGATGAAGACTATTGAATTAAGATGGGATTTATTGGAAAGAATTAAACGTAAATCTGAAGATTGGGATCTCGATGAAGGTAAGGAGTCAGGTATAACACCTAAGTTTGATTGTGTTAAATCTTTTATGGATACTGAAGCTTTTTGTGAATTTAGCACTAAATATGGACTTGACTCTGAGATAGTAGCCTCTTTCTGTGAATCATTTGCTACTCATCTTGACCTCCCTAAGGAGAAGTGGTTTAAATATAATCCTCCCATTGAAGTAAAAGTAGTTGCACCTATTAAAGTTGAAGAAAAGACTATCACTTATAATGATCCTATTGTTCCTGTCGGGGATATACCCCACGGTATGACCCGGCAGGAAGTATGACCCTGCTGGACTTGGCATTTCATTGGTAACCCACCGGAGGATTGGCGATTCACGAGTCTGACGGCTCACTGGTATGACGACTCACAAGACTAGCGACTCATCAGCTGGCCCTGACGGCGGGTCAGATAGAAGACTAGGCCCAAGGCCCAGATGGCCGGCTCATGTTATAGTGGGCCGGCTTAAGAGGAAAGCATAAGGAATATTCCCTTACAAAGGAAGCAAGATTAGGACTCCACTTGTAATAGAGTAATCCTAATCCTACTAGGACTGGTCATGTAACCTGCCCCTCCAACTTATATAAGGAGGGGCAGGGCACCTGAAAGCACAAGTTCTCCCTAGGTGGTTTTGGTAATTAATGACAACATATCTCTTGTTGGACTAACACTTTTATCTAGTATGTTTCAGATAAGTTCAACAATGGAGTGGCGTGGACTAAAGGATGTGGGAACTCCTTCAAGATGCTAAGGACAAAGGATTGGCTCAAGCTTCAAGCTCAAGACTCTTCATTTTACATTTTAGTGATCCAAGATCACATTGAGTCTATAGGAAAAGCCAATACTATCAAGGAGGAATGAGGTGTTGCTTAATGAGCCTCTTGCTTCAAAGTGCTTCATGATATGCTCCAAATACCCTCAACTACTTTCCCACTTCCACACATATGTCCTAAACCTAAAGTCAAACTCGGCCCCACTGATTCTTTCTATCCGGCGCCACCGAGTTTGGATGTCTTGGCCACTGCCACAAACCCTAGGCAAATCGGTCTCACCGATAGGGATCTCGGTCTCACCGAGATGGGATTGTAATCTCTCCGTGTATGTCCATTATCAAAATCGGTCTCACCGAGTTTGAGCAATCGGTACTACCGAGATTACAATGCAAACTCTCTGGTTAACTTATTATCAAAATCGGTCCCACCGAGTTTGATAATCGGTCAAACCGAGTTTGCCTGACCAACTCTCTGGAAAGCTTATTACCAAAATCGGTCCCATCGAGTTTGTGTAATAGGTCTTACCGAGATTACGTTATGCCCTAACCCTAACCGAATCGGTCCCACCGAGTTGCATTCCGGTCCCACCAAAAACCCTAACGGTCACATTATTTGCTAAATCGGTCTGACCGAGTTTAACGATTCGGTCCCACCGAGTTTGGTAGATTGTGTGTAACGGTTAGATTTTGTGTGGAGGCTATATATACCCCTCCACCTCCTCTTCATTCGTGGAGAGAGCCATCAGACTAAACCTACACTTCCAACATCCTATTTCTGAGAGAGAACTACCTACTCATGTGTTGAGGCCAAGATATTCCATTCCTACCATATGAATCTTGATCTCTAGCCTTCCCCAAGTTGCTTTCCACTCAAACCCTCTTTCCACCAGATCCAAATCCTATGAGAGAGAGTTGAGTGTTGGGGAGACTATCATTTGAAGCACAAGAGCAAGGAGTTCATCATCAACATACCATTTGTTACTTCCTGGAGAGTGGTGTCTCCTAGATTGGCTAGGTGTCACTTGGGAGCCTCCGACAAAGATTGTGGAGTTGAACCAAGGAGTTTGTAAGGGCAAGGAGATCGCCTACTTCGTGAAGATCTACCGCTAGTGAGGCAAGTCCTTCGTGGGCGACGACCATGGTGGGATAGACAAGGTTGCTTCTTTGTGGACCCTTCGTGGGTGGAGCCCTCCGTGGACTCGCGCAACCGTTACCCTTCGTGGGTTGAAGTCTGCATCAACGTGGATGTACGATAGCACCACCTATCGGAACCACGCCAAAAACATCGGTGTCTCCAATTGCGTTTGAATCCTCCAAACCCTTCCCATTACATTCTTGCAAGTTGCATGCTTTACTTTCCGCTGCTCATATACTCTTTGCATGCTTGCTTGATATGTGTTGTGAATGTTAAACTTGTGCCTAAACTCCACTTAAAGTTTAAAGAAACTTAAAAACTGCAACTTTGGTACTTAGTGTCTAATCACCCCCCTCTAGACACCTCTTCTCAAGGTCCTACAAGTGGTATCAGAGCATTGGTCTACATTGCCTTGGTTTAATCACCATTGGAGGAAGATGGATGAGTCTAGTTTGGGGAGTCTTAGACATAGAGTGCCTATTCTTGATGGAGAGTATTTTCGTGAGTGGAAAAATGAGATGCTTGTTATTTTCAATCAATATCATTTTAACAAGTACATTGCTAGCCCTTGTGCACCTTATGTTGATCCTATGCATCCAACCCATGATGAGTCAATTGACATGGTTAGGAATCTTAGAACTGCCGAACTTATCATTAGAGGATTGCCTAGAAACTTGATTGGATGTTTGCCTACTTTTAAGTGTGCCTACACCATATGGAAATTTCTTGAGGAACGATTTCCAGATTATTCCTTGAAAAATCTAGATGAAATTCTCCATAAGTCTATTTCTTTGAGTAAAATGAATACTAGTGATCCTATGTTTGGTGATCGTCTATTTGAGCTTACAAACCTTATGCAGGCCAAAGGAAATGTTGGTATTATTAGTGACATTATTTCTGAAGCTATAAGAATTCATAGACAAGATTATTGTCAAACTCATTCTAATGAATCACCCTATCTAGGATTTGATCCACCACATGACGATGTTGAACATGGATACTATGATGAGGATGATGATAGTGACTTCGATCTTGATGATGCAATGAGACATTTTGGTCTTATGGCAAATCTTCGGGGATATATGTCAGGAGGAAAGGAATGGGTTCTTGATAGTGGATGTACCGATCACATGACTGGAGATAAAGACATGTTTCGTGAGCTTGCTGATAATGATAGTCCTCGAAAGTATGTAACTGTCGGTGATAACTCAAAGGGTAAGGTGGTTGGCCTCGGTAAGGTGGCCATATCACATGATAGCTCCATACAAAATGTTATGCTCGTTGAATCTCTTGGTTACAACTTACTTTCAGTATCTAGACTTGCTGAATTCGGTTTCAATGTTCTATTTACTGAAGTAGATTGCCAAGTGTTTCGTCGAGATAATCATAAAATGGTCTTTACTGGTGTGCGTAGAGTTGATCTATACATTGTTGATTTCACTAAAAAGGCTCAACCTAAAACTTGCTTCATTGCTAAATCCTCAAAAGGCTGGTTATGGCATAGACGATTAGGTCATGTTGGTATGCGAAACCTTGACAAGCTTATTAAGGGGAATCATATCCTTGGAGTTAATGATGTCATATTTGATAAGGATAGACTTTGCAGTGCTTGTCAAGCAGGTAAACAGGTTGGAGGAAGGCATCCCGTGAAAAACATCATGACCACGAAGAGGCCACTCGAGCTACTTCACATGGATCTCTTTGGTCCCAACTCTTACAAGAGTCTCGGTGGAAATTCTTTTGGTCTAGTTATAGTTGATGATTTTTCCAGATTTACGTGGGTGTTCTTTCTCGAAGATGAATTGCAGGTCCAAAAGATCTTCAAAAACTTCGCTAGGAAGGCCCAAAACCAATTTGAAGTGAAGATCAAGAAGGTTCGCAGCGACAACGGAACGAAGTTCAAGAACACAAATGTGGACACCTTTCTTGACGAAGAAGGGATTTCACACGAGTTCTCGGCTACGTACACACGTCAACAAAATGGAGTTGTTGAGAGGAAGAACCGGACGCTCATCGAAATGGCGAGAACGATGCTTGATGAGTACAAGACGCCGAAGCACTTTTGGGCAGAAGTGGTTGAGACAGCTTGTCATGCAACAAATCGCTTGTATCTTCACAAGCTACTCGGCAAGACGGCATACGAGCTACTCACCGGTAACAAACCCCAAGTTGGATACTTTCAGGTATTCGGCTCAAAGTGCTACATTCTTGATAAGCATCGTCGTTCTAAATTTGCTCCTAAGTCTCATGAAGGTTTCCTCTAGGTTATGGCTCAAACTCTCACACTTATCGTGTCTACAACAATTTCACCCGAAAGGTTGAAGAGATGGTAGATGTGAAGTTTGATAAATCTAACAGCTCACAAGTAGAGCAATTGCCAATTGATGTAGGAGACAAAGATCCTTCGGAAGCAATCCAAGACTTGTCTATTGGCAAGGTCCGTCCAATGGAGGTGAAGGAGAGTACCTCGTCCGTCCAAGTGGAAGCTTCTACTTCACGACAAGGTGAACCAAGAGTTGATACGGAAGCATCCACAAGTGGGACACACCAAGATGAAGAAAACGAGGAAGTGCATCAAGATGAACGTCAACAACCTCCTTCTCCACCACGACAAGAGAACGACAACGCCAACAATGAAGAAGGCCAAGAAGAAGAACATGATGAAGAAGATGTTCAACGAACACCCAAGCAAAAGCTTTCACGAGTTCGAGCAAGAATTGCTAAAGACCATCCCGTAGAGCAAATCTACAATGATATTCAAACCGGGAGAATCACTCGCTCTAAAACTCGTTTAGCTAACTTTTGTGAAAACTATTCTTTCATCTCTAGCATTGAACCTATGAAGGTCGAAGAAGCATTGGAAGATCCGGATTGGATAAATGCTATGCATGAAGAGCTACACAACTTTGAGAGGAACCAAGTTTGGACATTGGTTGAGAAGCCCGACAACAACCACAACATCATTGGTACCAAATGGGTGTTTCGCAACAAGCAAGATGAAGATGGACAAGTAGTTCGCAACAAAGCATGTCTCGTCGCCCAAGGCTACACACAAGTCGAAGGTATGGACTATGGTGAGACTTACGCCCCCGTTGCTAGACTTGAGTCCATTCGCATCTTACTTGCCTATGCTAATCACCATGATATCACCTTGTACCAAATGGACATTAAAAGTGCTTTTCTAAATGGTGAAATAGAGGAGGAAGTTTATATTAAACAACCTCCCGGCTTTGTCAATCCTAAGAAACCCAATCATGTATACAAACTTCACAAAGCTCTTTATGGACTTAAACAAGCTCCTAGAGCATGGTATAAATGCTTGACCAAGTTCCTTATTGAAAAAAGGCTCTGAAATTGGGAAAATTGATTCTACTCTTTTTACTAAAAGGGTTAATGGCGAACTCTTTGTGTGCCAAATTTATGTTGATGATATTATATTTGGTTCAACTAACCCTCATTTTAGTGAAAAGTTTGGGAAGCTAATGTCGGAGAAGTTTGAGATGTCTATGATGAGTGAACTCAAATTCTTTCTTGGTTTGCAAATCAAGCAAACTAAGGAAGGTACTTTTGTCTCGCAAACAAAGTACACCAAGGACTTATTCAAGAAGTTCAATATGCAAGAATGCAAAGGTATGACTACACCCATGCCTACTAGTGGACATCTTGACTTAACCAAAGATGGTGAACCGGTTGATCAAAAGGTTTATCGCTCTATGATTGGTTCATTGTTATATCTATGTGCTTCACGTCCCGATATTATACTAAGTGTGTGCATGTGTGCACGATATCAAGCTACTCCTAAAGAATGTCATCTTAAGGTCGTGAAAAGGATAGTGAGATACTTAATCCATACACCAAATTTTGGCATTTGGTATCCTAAGAGGGCCTCTTTCGATCTTGTTGGATATTCCGACTCGGACTATGCCGGAGACAAGGTTGATAGAAAGTCCACTTCGGGTACTTGTCAATTTCTTGGTAGATCTCTTGTGTCTTGGTCCTCCAAGAAACAAAACTCGGTATCCTTATCCACCGCCGAAGCTGAATATATTGCTGCTGGTTCATGTTGTGCTCAATTACTTTGGATGACCCAAACTCTTAAAGATTATGGGATATATGTGAGACATGTTCCATTGCCTTGTGATAATGAAAGTGCTATCAAAATTGATCATAATCCTGTGCAACATTCTCGAACTAAGCATATTGAAGTTCGTCATCATTTCATTCGAGATCATGTTGCTAAGGGTGACATTGATCTTAAGCATGTTCGCACCGAAAAGCAATTAGCGGATATATTCACTAAACCTCTTGATGAGAAAGTGTTTTGCATGTTAAGAGGAGAATTGAACATCATTGATGCTTCAAACTTGGAGTAGAAACTCCATTGGATACATGCAAGACACGAGCTTATGACTAATCCTTGATATTTCTCTTATGATGAAAAACTTGTCTTGGATATATGTGTATCTTGCATGTTATCTAGCCCATGTAGGTACTTGGTTGAATCAAATTCCATGAGGTTGAAACCTACTCACATCTTGAGCAATCTCTACATCACCAAGTCTCTATACAAAGGTGGTTGAAGACAAGGAAGCACGAAACCATTCAAACATATCCCTTGACAAATTCTATGTTGAGTTTCATGATTGTCATTTTTGGATATACAAGTGCTCTTCCTTGCAAGAACTAACCCATGTACGTAGATGGACTCAAATTCCAAGTGGTGCTCCAAATTCTTGATGAGCTATATCAACCTTGAGCAACCCACGCAAGTTCAACTACATGGACAACACCACCAACCAAGGTATGTTATTCCATCTTAGAGAAGCTTTACTCCGAGTCATGAGTTAAAGCAACTCGACAAGATGTGAATACATCAAGATGCTTAAACAAAAAATGGCAACCCCATTTTGAGCTTAAACGATGAGTATGGCCTATGATCAAGTGATCTCACTTGACTCCTAAGTCAATATACTCTAACATAGGTGACTTTGTCGCCGACCATCTCTAGATGAAGTTCTCCTGTGTTCTTTTCTGAGTTTTTGCATTTGTCTCATGCATATGTGTTTCCCCTTTCAAAAAAAAACTTCATCTAGATTTCTTTCTGTTTTCTCTGCATTTTCTGCATCTAATTCCTTGCATATCTTTCAGTTAATTCCTTGCAAATCTTTGTGAGATCTTACTAGTCTAGTGAGCTGAGGTGACAAATGTTTTCTCTGCGATGAAATTGGTTACACCGATTTGTTATTTTCGGTCCAACTGAATCTTTTCGGTACGACCGAAGCATACCACTCGGTGCCACCAATTTCATAACAGGAAAAACTCTTTGCCACATATTCTGTGTTTCTTCTGATCCAGCTCCACTCAATGAATCTTGTCCTCTACAAGCATCACATTTTCATCATTGCTTTGTTCTGTGTCTCAAGGACCAAACCCATTCGATAGACTCCAGAAGACCCTTCTTGGAAATTGATGTCAAAGGGGGAGAAAAAGAACATCAAAGCTTATCATTTGGAGATAGAGAGAGAGCATCAAAACTTATCACCTTTCTTCTTAAGGGAGAGAGAGACTTTCTAGGGGGAGAGACCCTCAAAAGACGAGAGAGATCTCCAGGGGGAGAGGATACTTAAGTAGAAAGTATTTCTCAAGGATCCCAGATGCTTGGTGTTCAAGAGGAGAGATGTCCACATGTCTTTTTGAGGGGAGAGACATGTTCATATGATCTGTTGTGCTCATTTTGCATTAGCATACATTAGCTCTGAACTTTAGCTCTGATCATCATTCATATCTTTCAGCTCTGTTTTCCTTCAGCTCTGATTTTCTGTTCCCTATCTTCTCCCAGTATCCCATGTTATATTCAGGGGGAGCAAGACATCTAAGGGAAAGAGATCATTTAAATTCATTGCATATCTTTACTCTTGGGGACATGTCTAATCCAATGTGGTACTCAGTACTCACTCTCTACATGTCATCCCAGTCTTGGTATTCTTGTGGTTTCTTCTGTTTGCTCTGGCTAGTAGATGCATCTGTGTTATCTAACCTTGTTTACGCAGGTTCATTCCATCCTAAGCCAACTCAAGACCACAAGGTAAGTATATGCATCACAATCATGTGTATGAGGAATTCTTGCTGATGTACATACTGTTTGCAAGAAGGACTCATGGGCATGAAGGTATTCTCTTTAATACTTTTTGCTCTGATGCATATAGCCAAGATACATGTAACACATTGCCTACTCTATCATGGTTATGCTATCACATGCTTCTATATTTCATATTCACATGATTGCATACATGTAGGGGGAGCCTATGCTTGTTACATGTCTTTCCAAAGCTTTACTTGCTATTCTTTATATCTTTATCTAAAGCTTTGATGTATGTTGCCATCAATTACCAAAAAGGGGGAGATTGAAAGCACAAGTGCTCCCTAGGTGGTTTTGGTAATTAATGACAACATATCTCTTGTTGGACTAACACTTTTATCTAGTATGTTTCAGATAAGTTCAACAATGGAGTGGCATGGACTAAAGGATGTGGGAACTCCTTCAAGATGCTAAGGACAAAGGATTGGCTCAAGCTTCAAGCTCAAGACTCTTCATTTTACATTTTAGTGATCCAAGATCACATTGAGTCTATAGGAAAAGCCAATACTATCAAGGAGGAATGAGGTGTTGCTTAATGAGCCTCTTGCTTCAAAGTGCTTCGTGATATGCTCCAAATACCCTCAACTACTTTCCCACTTCCACACATATGTCCTAAACCTAAAGTCAAACTCGGCCCCACTGATTCTTTCTATCCGGCGCCACCGAGTTTGGATGTCTTAGCCACTTCCACAAACCCTAGGCAAATCGGTCTCACCGATAGGGATCTCGGTCTCACCGAGATGGGATTGTAATCTCTCCGTGTATGTCCATTATCAAAATCGGTCTCACCGAGTTTGAGCAATCGGTACTACCGAGATTACAATGCAAACTCTTTGGTTAACTTATTATCAAAATCGGTCCCACCGAGTTTGATAATCGGTCAAACCGAGTTTGCCTGACCAACTCTCTGGAAAGCTTATTACCAAAATTGGTCCCACCGAGTTTGTACAATTGGTCTTACCGATATTACATTATGCCCTAACCCTAACCGAATCGGTCCCACCGAGTTGCATTCCGGTCCCACCGAAAACCCTAACGGTCACATTATTTGCTAAATCGATCTGACCGAGTTTAATGATTCGGTCCCATTGACTTTGGTAGATTGTGTGTAACGGTTAGATTTTGTGTGGAGGCTATATATACCCCTCCACCTCCTCTTCATTCCTGGAGAGAGCCATTAGACTGAACCTACACTTCCAGCATCCTATTTCTGAGAGAGAACTACCTACTCATGTGTTGAGGCCAAGATATTCCATTCCTACCATATGAATCTTGATCTCTAGCCTTCCCCAAGTTGCTTTCCACTCAAACCCTCTTTCCACCTGATCCAAATCCTATGAGAGAGAGTTGAGTGTTGGGGAGACTATCATTTGAAGCACAAGAGCAAGGAGTTCATCATCAACGCACCATTTGTTACTTCTTGGAGAGTGGTGTCTCCTAGATTGGCTAGGTGTCACTTGGGAGCCTCTGATTAAGATTGTGGAGTTGAACCAAGGAGTTTGTAAGGGCAAGGAGATCGCCTACTTCGTGAAGATCTACCGCTAGTGAGGCAAGTCCTTCGTGGGCGACGGCCATGGTGGGATAGACAAGGTTGCTTCTTCGTGGACCCTTCGTGGGTGGAGCCCTCCGTGGACTCGCACAACTGTTACCCTTCGTGGGTTGAAGTCTCCATCAACGTGGATGTACGATAGCACCACCTATCGGAACCACGCCAAAAACATCCGTGTCTCCAATTGCGTTTGAATCCTCCAAACCCTTCCCTTTACATTCTTGCAAGTTGCATGCTTTACTTTCCGCTGCTCATATACTCTTTGCATGCTTGCTTGATATGTGTTGTGAATGTTAAACTTGTGCCTAAACTCCACTTAAACTTTAAAGAAACTTAAAAACTGCAACTTCGGTACTTAGTGTCTAATCACCCCCATCTACACACCTCTTCTCAAGGTCCTACAGCACCCCAAGAGGGGAGGCAAAAAAATAATCTTGAAGACTAGACACAACTAAAGGGGAGCCGGCTTATCCGGCGTCTCCTTGATGAGCATAATGAGATCTAGCTACAAACAACATGTAGGGCTATTACCGGATGATGTTTCTCGGGGCCCGAAGCTGTCTAAATCCTTGTCTTGTGTGTTGATCCATCCTGCATCTCTCGTCCCGACCAACACCTCTCAAGCTACCACATAGATGTGTTGGCCTCATGACTAAGTCCTCACACTAGGACATCTGCTGTGATGTTTCCACGATAGTTGGCGCCCACCATGGGGCCTGCACACGGTGGTGTTGGGTTCTTGGAGGGATTTTTCTAGGGTTCGGAAAGTTTGCAATTTTCCGGCTCAACAAGAGCCGGCATGGAAAAATTCACATAAACTATGAGTTAATTTGTCAAGATTGATGAAGTGTGTTGCGGCGGCGGGCATGAGATTGAGACTATTTTAGGGTTAATTGTTGTGCGGCCGCCTCACGCGTCGTGGAGATTCCGCCGAGTCCGAGTTAGCCTTGGGCGATTCATCATGATGTAGGTTGATGGATAAGGAATTTTTGGCTACGGCACTACAAGTACAGGGGCCGTCGATCAAAGCTACTATTTATTCTAGGTGAAGATCAAAAACAAGCCAACTACTCCCGTCAAGATTAATTGAGCAGTATTACTTGTGTACTACTATTCATCAGGAAGACACGCTACCGATCGGATCCACACGCGCGCAGTCAAACACAAAATTGGAAATCAACCACGACTGGGACGGATTGGTCAAGCTGGCCACGACTTGGAGAAGGGTCCAGGCATGAGCGCAGACTCGGACGACTCTTGTTGCATGTTGAGTTTCCGTCGCCTGCTCCAAGCTGTCACCGTTTGAACCGGCCGCCGTTGTCGCCGTGTCTTGCTCTGGCCTTGAGCTGCACGCGTCTCTTGCGAGCCGCCATCGCCACGCCTCGCTCCGGCTTTGAGCCGCCTCCCAAGCCGCCCGCCTCTACTCGCCTCTGCACTAAGCCGTCATTGCCGGCCTCCGCCTCTGCTACAGCGCTGCTCAAGCTGCCCTGTGTTGACCCGTCGAGCCGTGGTTGCAGCCTCCGTCATGGACCTACTTCGCTGACGTTGCTCGAGCTACCACGGTGTTGTTCTAACTTGCCGGCTTCGCACTGCTAGAGTTGATGTTTCCAACCCGTCACGACCCCCTTCTGTTTCCAACCCGTCGTCATTGCAGTACGCGAGCCGCCTCACCTCTGCTTCAAGTCTCCACTGCTGGAGTGAGCCATGAGTCGCCGGTCCTGGTCCGCCGCCGCGGCCCTGATCATCCGCCTCCGCCGCTGGGTCAACCCGGCCCTATCACCACAACCTGCCATCGGATCAAGCAGGCCATCTCAAGTCGCTGCTCACTTGGATTCGTGCTGAGCCGCAGCTCGATCGGCAAGTAGCTGGTCGCCGGCCCACGTTGCCCACTGCTTGAAGCAGAAAAAGCGAAACTCTGCTCGAGGGGCCGTGTGTGCACTGTCTTGGACTTACTTAAGAAAAAAGGGAGGAGAAAGTCATGTGGAGACCTCAGGCACTAGAAGACAAAAGAACCAATCAATTCTTCTGTCAAAAATGAAAGCAGCACTATCCAGCACCAGCATCCGTGTTCATCCGGCAAAAAATACCAGGTGTTATTTTTTCCTATGTATTTTATCAGTACATGTTAATTCATCCGACAGTAATTACTCTAGCCTGTAATATTTTTACACAGGATGACTGTTAAAAGAAAAGGGGTGGTGTTATACCACGGATGCACGTTCGGCTGTGCTGCGTGGCTTCACGGATATGCGTGTCGCGGCCCAGTTTACATCAACGCGCCGGCCAACTCACCCGTCTGTGTCGCCTTATAATGCCACGGACAACTCGCCTGTCTGCCCTTGCTGCCGGTTCACCCATTCGTGCGGTTTACCGCACCTGTGATTGACTTGCTCGTCCACACCGGCTTACAACACCGTGACCAACTCATATGTCTGTGCCGCCTCTGATGTTGCGGTCATCTTTACGCAATCTAGTCTATATCAATACAAGGGGCCGCGCCTGTCTGCATGAGCTATTTATTGAGTATGAGCAAGTCACTTCTTGGGTAGCCCGATTTTCTTCTAACAATTTGGAGGCAAATTATTATAAACTATCAGCCACCGCCTACACTGGATGGCTCAAGGGCAGGCGCACATGTTGCCGCCACTACAATTTAGTTAACTTCAAACAACAAGTTGGAAGGAACCATTGGCCGAGTTGCTGACACGGCTCATACGGGATCAATTATAACCCGCCGCAGTCACCTCAACCTTCTCTGGATTCGTATCGCGCTATCAACACCAATGATATACACCTTATGCTATGGTCAAAATATGAAGAATCTCAAGCCAACTCTTTGAGTCGTCTTAAGACTCGGGGGCTATGATGACATGACTCAGCAAATATTGCCAATTTCAGCAAAAATCAAGAACCACGGGTCATTGGAGGGAAGATAACCCGGTCCCGAAGGCTACTACTGCATTGATTTAAAGGCCGTCAGAAACTTTCCGGCTTAAAAAGGTGCCTGGCAAACAAAAATTTCCGGCTTAATGGAAGAGTTCCGGGTTATCAAAAGAGATTTCGGTTTAAAATCTGGCTCGAGGGAAATCTATCTCCCACAAAGCTTTAAAGCTCCCAATATTTGGTTTTAAATTCTCGCTCAAGAAGAATTTATCTCTCACAAAATTCGAGTTCTCAGAATTTTATTTTTATTAAAGGGACCAAAGAGAGTCTGTTGCAAAGTACAACTCAAACATAGGTACCCTGCTTCAATGACCATTGGGGGCTAATCGTATTCGAATCTAGCTTAACCCCTTTGGCACAGCTTCCTGATCGTATTCGAATCATAGCTGTTCAAACCACTTGATCATTTGGGGGCTGGACCGTATTCGAATCATAGCTTAACCCCTTTTGGTTCGACCTGGATCGTATTCGAATCAGAGTCGTTAAAAATGTCTCAAGGTCATTTGGGGGCTTCCTATTCAAACATAGGTGTCATTAACCAAAGAGAACATAGCTGTCGGTACCCACTTGATCGGTGCAATGCCAAAAACCACTTGGGGGCTTCCTGTTCAAACATAGGTGTCATTCACCAAAGAGAACATAGTCGTTAACCCTTTTGGTCCAACTCTGAACGTATTCGAATCAGAGTTGTTAAAAAATGTCTCGAGGTCACTTGGGGGCTTCCTGTTCAAACATAGGTGTCATCCACCAAAGAGAACATAGCTGTCAGTACCCACTTGATCAGCGCAATGCCAGAAACCTCTTGGGGGCTTCCTATTCAAACATAGGTGTCATGCACCAAAGAGAACATAGCCGTTAACCCTTTTGGTCCAGCTTCCTATTCAAACATAGGTGTCATTCACCAAATAGAACATAGCCTTGTGTTTTTTCTCTCTTGTTGATTTAAGTTTTTTGAAATGGTCTTCCAGGTTTTTCTCTTGATACTTTCTTGCTCATATCTGAAGCATATATGTGGTTTCTATTAACCCGGCTTGACTTTGGACGATGAGTCGCCAGCATATGACAATAATAAGCATTTGGAAGTTTTGTCTTCTAAAAAGTTTAGGCTATCACCCTTACTGCACATGTATCATAAGCCGGCAGTACAATTCACTATCACAGACGGTGATGTAAGCTGGCAGCATGAGCCAATTCTACAGGTATGTTTTCCTGATTATATAAATATGTGAGGTTGGATAACCCGCCCATGCCTTAAGTTGCCAGTATGTTTAGGCTTGAATGGCCTTGCTTGATCTCTTCAGTAATTACATAAAACTATATTGGGTTGTTACATGCCCTGGCCTTTGACGATAAGTGGCCAGGGTATATGTTGTTTAAACTCTATGCGGGATTTGCAGAACTATGACTTATATAAATGATTAAGTTCAAGCTCATCATCAAAATTGATGCTTCAAAATGATTATCCGTTCTGGATTTTCTCAAAGGCTATAAGCCGCCGGGTTATAAAAATTCCGCCTTACAATGAATGCGCATTAAGTCGCCATCGGCCAAGAGCTGCCGAGTATTTAAACTTCAGATTGACTTGTCAACCGATAAGATATTCAAATTTTTAATAGCCAAACTTGGCTAGATTTTCATGATGATATTGAATGGTTGAGGTTTTCATACTGGATTATATTATCCAAATCTTGAATAGCAAACATGGATGGATTTTTATTATGGTTATCAATAACCAGTATTATGATTGAGGTTTTCAAAGTTGCTTCAGCGCAATGGCTATTATTTCTTTATCAATGGATATGATTTATTCTGTAATGGAAGGAATAATCCCGAGTCGCTGCAGGCTTACGACCCGGCACTTGGGGGCTACATTATTGAAGTGGAGATTACATCAAATATGCAAGTCCCATGTCACTGCCAGCATGCACCATGGCACTTGGGGGCTAATGCAAAGTCATTTTTGGCTCACTTTATTGAAGATCCGAATCATCACATTATAATCAGCCATCCCTTGGGGGCTACCAATTGCTCCTTTCATAAACTCAAGGTATATAGACCTTAATCCATTTATTGAAAAAGTCCACTACTCAGTTGGTAGAGTACAAAGCTCTTAACCTTATGGACGTGGGTTCAAGCCCCATAGTGGAGATTACATCATATGATGTTATTATCAATGAATTATATACAAAAGTCCCTGCTCATTATATTATAATGACACGACACTTGGGGGCTACACTGGTTGAAGTTTTTATGAGCATAAGGCAAATACAAGTCCCAGGTTTCTGCAAGCATGACAACCCGACACTTGGGGGCTATAGGTGATATGCATATAAGGGATAAAAATCTTCAAAATTCTCAGTTTTGAGTAGACCAGATTGACCCGGTGTCTGCAACAATTATGACTCAGTGTCTGCAACAATTATGACTCAGCATCATCTATTTACAACCCGACAATTTTGGTAATCATAAATTGGCAAGTTTCTACATCTTCAAGCCGGCTGAAAATTAGATGAGTATTTCAAGGCCAATATTTATTAAGCCGGCGCTTTGGAAACTGATTCAAATGGATTATTTCTTATCATATTTATCTACAAGAGCCAATGTCAGCAAATTGGTTATGAAGCTGGTCTATTCACCCGAATATTTCAGAAGAAGTGCTCGGATTTTCTGCATTGGTAATATTTGAACACATCTGCTAAAGGAGATTTGCTATGAGATCATGAATACGCAGCCAGGAGGAAATGACAAGGACTTAAGCATGATCAGGTGCCGGTTCAGGAAAATATTTAACCCGGAGCACAACCTATCAAGTTTGTTCTTGTGTTTATTTTACAGGATCAGTTTTACATGGACAAATCCAAGTTAAACTGGGGGCTAATGTCGGGGATATACCCCATGGTATGACCCGGCCGGAAGTATGACCCGGCCGGAGTTGGCGTTTCATTGGTAACCCACCGGAGGATTGGCGTTCACGAGTCTGGCGATTCACAGGTCTGGCAACTCACGAGCCTGGCGACTCATCAATTGGCCCTGACGGCCCAAGGCCGAGAAGGCCGGCTCATGTTATAGTGGGCCGGCTTAAGAGGAAAGCATAAGGAATATTCCCTTATAAAGGAAGCAAGACTAGGACTCCACTTGTAATAGAGTAATCCTAATCCTACTAGGACTAGTCATGTAACCCGCCCCTCCAACTTATATAAGGAGGGGCAGGGCACCCCAAGAGGTGAGTCAAAAAAAATCTCGAAGGCTAGACACAACTAAAGGGGAGCCGGCTTATGCGGCGTCTCCCTGATGAGCATAATGAGATCTAGCCACAAACAGCATGTAGGGCTATTACCAGATGATGTTTCCCGTGGCCCGAAGCTGTCTAAATCCTTTTCTTGTGTGTTGATCTGCCCCGCATCTCTCGTACCGACCAACCCCTCTCAAGCTATCACATAGATGCATTGGCCTCACGACTAAGTCCTCACACTAGGACATCTGTCGTGACGTTTCCACGATAGTTCCTACTACCTACATTGAGAAACCACCCTTCCCTGTTAGGATAAAGGATCATGCTAAAGCTTCAACTGTGGTTCGTAAGAGTAATACTAGAACACCTACACCACCTGAGCAAATTAAAGTTATTTACTTTTGTGATGAAGCTAGTATTGCTATGGTTAAAGATCTCTTGGCTAATAATATTGATGGGCATGTTATTTACTTTTGTGATGAAGCTGCTAGAATTGCTAGACCCGATACTAAAAATAAACATAGACCTATTGTAGGCATGCCTGTTATTTCTGTTAAAATAGGAGATCATTGCTATCATGGCTTATGTGATATGGGTGCTAGTGCAAGTGCAATACCTCATTCCTTATACAAAGAAATTATGCATGATATTGCACCTACTGAGATAGAAGAAATTATGTTACAATTAAGCTTGCAAATAGAGATACTATTTCACAAGTTGGGATTGTTAGAGATGTTGAAGTCTTGTGTGGGAAACTTAAATATCCCGCTGATTTTCTTGTTCTTGGTTCCCCACAAGATAGCTTTTGTCCCATCATATTTGGTAGACCCTTCTTGAATACTGCTAATTCCAGGATAGACTGCAAAAAGGATGTTGTTACTAATGGTTTGGGGGATATGTCGCATGAGTTTAATTTTGCTAAATTTCGTAGACAACCCCATGATAAAGAATTGCCTAGTAAGGATGAAATTATTGGTCTTGCTTCTGTTGCTGTGCCTCCTAATGATCCTTTAGAACAATATTTGCTAGACCATGAAAATGATATGTTTATGAATGAAAGAAGGGAGATAGATGAAGTGTTCTTTAAACAGGGACCTATTTTGAAACACAACTTGCCTGTTGAAATCCTAGGGGATCCTCCACCACCCAAGGGTGATCCCGTGTTTGAGTTTAAACCACTACCTGATACTCTTAAATATGCTTATCTTGATGAAAATAAGATATATCCTGTTATTAGTAGTGCTAACCTTTCAGAGCAAGAAGAGGAGAAATTATTGAAAACTCTGAAGAAGCATTGTGCTGCCATTGGATATACTCTTGATGATCTTAATGGCATTAGTCCCACTCTATGCCAACACAAAATAAAATTGGAGAAAGACGCCAAACCAGTTGTTGATCACCAACGACGGTTAAATCCTAAGATGAAAGAAGTGGTAAGAAAAGAAATAATAAAGCTCCTGGACGCAGGTATAATTTATCCCGTTGCTGATAGTCAGTGGGTAAGTCATGTCCATTGTGTCCCTAGAAGGGAGGTATTACTGTCGTTCCTAATGATAAAGATGAATTGATCCCGCAAAGAATTATTACAGGTTGTAAGATGGTAATTGATTTCCACAAATTAAATAAAGCCACTAAATGGGATCATTACCCTTTGCCTTTTATTGATCAAATGCTAGAAAGATTATCCAAACATACACATTTTTGCTTTCTACATGGTTACTCTGGTTTCTATCAAATACCTGTGTCAAAAGAGGATCAATAAAAGACTACTTTTACTTGCCCTTTCGGTACTTTTGCTTATAGACGTATGACTTTTGGTTTATGTAATGCACCTGCTACCTTTCAAAGATGCATGATGGTTGTATTCTCTGACTTTTGTGAAAAGATTGTTGAGGTTTTCATGGATGATTTCTCCGTTTATGGATCTTCTTTTGATGATTGCTTGAGCAACCTTGATCGAGTTTTGCAGAGATGTGAAGAAACTAATCTTGTCTTGAATTGGGGAAAATGCCACTTTATGGTTAATGAAGGCATTGTCTTGGGGCATAAAATTTCTGAAAGAGGTATTGAAGTTGATAAAGCTAAAGTTGATGCTATTGAAAAGATGACGTGTCATAAAGACATTAAAGGTATAAGAAGTTTTCTTGTTCATGCCGGTTTTTATAGGAGGTCCATTAAAGATTTCTCTAAAATTTCTAGGCCTCTGACTAATCTCTTACAAAAAGATATTCCTTTTGTTTTTTATGATGATTGTGTAGAAACATTTGAAATACTTAAGAAAGCTTTGATTTCTGCACCTATTGTTCAGCCACCTGATTGGAATTTACCCTTTGAAATTATGTGCGATGCTAGTGATTATGACGTAGGTGCTGTTCTAGGACAAATAGTTGATAAGAAACTAAATGTTACTCAATATGCTAGTAAAACTCTAGACAGTGCCCAGAGAAATTATGCTACTATTGAAAAAGAATTTTTTGCAGTTGTATTTGCTTGTGATAAGTTTAGACCTTATATTGTTGACTCTAAAGTAACTTTTCACACGGATCGTGCTGCTATTAAATGCCTTATGGAGAAGAAAGATGCTAAACCTACACTTATTAGATGGGTTCTCCTACTACAAGAATTTGATTTGCATATTATTGATAGAAAGGGAGTTGAGAACCCCATTGCAGACAATTTGTCTAGGTTGGAAATTGTTCTTGATGACCCACTACCTATTGATATAGCTTTCCTGACGAACAATTAGCTGTCATAAATGCTTCTCGTACTGCTCCATGGTATGCTGATTATGCTAATTACATTGTTGCCAAATTTATATCACCTAGTTTCACATACCAGCAAAAGAAAAAGTTTTTCTATGATTTAAGGCATTACTTCTGGGATGACCCACACCTTTATAAAGAAGGAGTAGATGGTGTTATTAGACGTTGTGTACCTGAGCATGAACATGGACAGATCCTACGCAAGTGTCACTTCGAGTCTTCTGGAGGACACCATGCTGGAGATAGAACTGCGCATAAGGTATTGTGATCTGGTTTTTATTGGCCTACTCTCTTCAAGGATGCCCGTAAGTTTGTCTTGTCTTGCGATGGATGCCAAAGAATTGGTAATATTAGTAGACGTCAAGAAATGCCTATGAATTATTCTCTTGTTATTGAACCATTTTATGTTTGGGGCTTTGATTATATGGGACCGTTTCCTTCCTCTAATGGGTATACACATATTTTAGTTGCTGTTGATTATGTTACTAAGTGGGTAAAAGCTATTCCAACTAGTAGCGCTGATCATAACACCTCTATTAAGATGCTTAAAGAAGTTATTTTTCCGAGGTTTGGAGTCCCTAGATACCTAATGACTGATGGTGGTTCACATTTTATTCATGGTGCTTTTCGTAAAATGCTTGCTAAGTATGATGTTAATCATAGAATTGCATCTCCATATCACCCACAGTCTAGTGGCCAAGTAGAACTGAGTAATAGAGAGCTCAAATTAATTTTGCAAAAGACTATTAATAGATCCGGAAACAATTGGTCCAAGAAACTTGATGATGCATTATGGGCTTATAGAACTGCATATAAAAATCCTATTTGTATTTCTCCATATAAAATGGTTTATGGAAAAGCATGTCACTTACCTCTCGAACTAGAACAGAAGGCATATTGGGCCATTAAAGAGCTCAATTATGATTTCAAACTTGCCGGTGAGAAGAGATTGTTTGACATTAGCTCACTTGATGAATGGAGAACTCAAGCCTATGAGAATGCCAAACTGTTTAAAGAAAAAGTTAAAAGATGGCATGACAAAAGGATACAAAAGCGTGAGTTTAATGTAGGTGATTATGTGTTGCTTTTCAACTCTTTTTTAAGATTTTTTGCTGGAAAACTCCTCTCTAAATGGGAAGGTCCTTACGTTATTGAGGATGTCTATCATTCCGGTGCCATAAATATCAACAACTTCGAAGGCACAAATCTGAAGGTGGTGAACGGTCAAAGAATCAAACATTATATCTCAGGTAATCCAATAAATGTTGAAACCAATGTTATTGAAATCGTAATCCTGGAGGAATACATAAGGGACACTTTCCATAATGTTTCAGACTCCGCAAAGGAATAGGTATGTGGTACGGTAAGTAAACCGACTCCAAAACAGTTCTAATGGCAATTTCCTTCTGTTTTGTAATATTTAAGAAAATAGGAAAATAAGAAGTAGTCCTGGAAGGACACGAGGCATCCACGAGGGTGGAGGGCTCGTCCTACCCCCCTGGGCATGCCCCCTGCCTCGTGGGCACCTCGTGTGCTCTTCGGACTCCATTTTCTTGCACGATACTTCTTTAAGTTGGTAAAAATTCATTATATAATCTCCCGAAGGTTTTAACCATCATACCATGATGAAATCATCTGTTTTTGTTTTGAGTTGTTTCTGCCGTAGATTAGAGCAATATGTCGTCCCAGGATCCAGAGGGAGAAAGCTATGTGGCTGAATACCTTGCAGACCCTAAGGTCTACGGGGACTTGGAGCATTATGATTGGACCACTGAGGAAGAAGAAGACTACGAGCCTAAGGGAAAGGAGGATACGAGCTCAGATCAAGATGAAGCACCATTACCTCAACCTGGGGACTTGAGAACAAACAGGAACTATGCAAAAGGATATTAAGCCTTGAGCAAGAGATATGAGCTAAGGGAGCAAAATTCCATCCTCAAGCGCAAATTAAGGAAGAAGCCTACGTCATCATCACCTCCGAAGAAGGAGACATAATCACATGGGTATGGGCACTCCCCTTGGCAACTGCCAAGCTTGGGGGAGGTGCCCCGGTATCGTATCACCATCACACTCCTATCTTTATTGTTTTTCTTAGTTCGATCCTTTTAGTAATATCTTGATCTAGTAGAATAAAGTTTTAGAATGATCTAGTTTTGAGTTTTGCTTTATGATTCCTCTATGTAATCGAGTCCGTGAGCTTTACATAATAAAGATTAGTCTTGAGTCAAGAGCTTTGCTATCTTGCCATGATCTTGAGGGAAAAAAGAAAAAAAGAAAGAATAAAAAGAAATAAAGAGATCATATGGATCTTATGGAGAGTAATGACTTCACATATTAAGAGTATGATGAATAAAAGTTGTTGAGAGTTGGCAAACATAGTTTTGATCATCGTTGCAATTAATAGGAAGTAATAAAGAAAGAGAGGTTCTCACATATAAATATACTATCTTGGACATCTTTTATGATTGTGAGCACTCATTAAAATATGACATGCTAAAAAGTTGATGTTGGACAAGGAAGACAACATAATGGGTTATGTTTTCTTATATCCGAAATAAAGTATATTGTCATGGATCATCCAACATGTTGAGCTTGCCTTTCCCTCTCATGCTAGCCAAATTCTTTGCACCAAGTAGAGATACTACTTGTGCTTCCAAAATATCCTTAAACTTGGTTTTGCCATGAGAGTCCACCATATCTACGGATTGAGTAAGATCCTTCAAGTAAGTTGTCATGTTGAATGCAATAAAAATTGTTCTCTAAATATGTATGACTTATTAGTGTGGAGAAAATAAGCTTTATACGATCTTGTGATATGGAAGCAATAAAAGCGATGGACTGCATAATAAAGGTCCCTATCACAAGTGGCAATATAAAGTGACGTTCTTTTGCATTAAGATTTCGTGCATCCCACCATCAAAGCACATGACAACCCCTGCTTCCCTCTGCGAAGGTCCAATCTTTTACTTTTGTCGTATACCTTTTACTAGAGTCATGGTGATCTTCACCTTTCCTTTTTACATTTTATCCTTTGGCAAGCACCTTGTGTTGGAAAGATTCTGATATATATATCCAATTGGATGTAAGTTAGCATGAACTATTATTGTTGACTTTACCCTTGAGGTAAAAGGTTGGGAGGCAACACTATAAGCCCCTATCTTTTTCTGTGTCCGATTAAAACTCCATACCCTAAGTATTGCATGAGTGTTAGCAATTGTGAAAGACTAAATGATAGTTGAGTATGTGGACTTGCTGAAAAGCTCTTATATTTACTCTTTCCGATGTTATGATAAATTGCAGTTGCTTCAATGACCGAGATTATAGTTTGTTAGTTTTCAATGAAGTTTCTGATTCATACTTGACGTTGTGGATAGATTATTACTTGAGCATAAGAAATCATATGACAATATTTATATATGTTGCTGTTATAAGAATGATCATGATGCCCTCATGTCCATATTTTATTTTATCGACACCTCTATCTCTAAATACATGGACATATTTTTCGATTTCGGCTTCCGCTTGAGGACAAGCGAGGTCTAAGCTTCGGGGAGTTGATACGTCCATTTTGCATCATGCTTTTATATCGATATTTATTGCATTATGGGCTGTTGTTACACGTTATGTCACAATACTTATGTCTATTCTCTCTTATTTTACAGGGTTTACATGAAGAGGGAGAATGCCGACAGCTGGAATTCTGGGCTGGAAAAGGATCAAATATTAGAGACCTATTCTGCACAACTCCAAAAGTCCTGAGACTCCATGGAAGTTATTTTTGGAATTAATAAAAAATATTGAGCGAAGAAAATACCAGAGGGGGCCACCCACCGTCCACGAGGGTGGGGGCGCGCCCTACCCCCCTGGGCACGCCCCCCTGCCTCGTGGGCCACCTAGCAGGCCTCTGGTGCCCATATTTTGCTATGTGAAGTCTTTTACCCTAAAAAAATCATAAGCAAGCTTTCGGGATGAGACACCGCCACCACGAGGTGGAACCTTGGCGGAACCAATCTAGGGCTCTGGCGGAGCTATTCTGCCGGGGAAACATCCCTCCGGGAGGGGGAAATCATCACCATCGTCATCACCATCGATCCTCTCGTCGGGAGGGGGTCAATCTCCATCAACATCTTCACCAGCACCATCACCTCTCAAACCCTAGTTCATCTCTTGTATCCAATCTTTGTCCCAAAACCTCAGATTGGTACCTGTAGGTTGCTAGTATTGTTGATTACTCCTTGTAGTTGATGCTAGTTGGTTTATTCGGTGGAAGATCATACGTTCAGATCCTATATGCATATTAATACCCCTCTGATTATGAACATGAATATGATTTGTGAGTAGTTACGTTTGTTCCTGGGGACATGGGAGAAGTCTTGCTATAAGTAGTCATGTGAATTTGGTATTCGTTCGATATTTTGATGAGATGTATGCTGTCTCTCCTCTAGTAGTGTTATGTGAATGTCGACTACATGACACTTCACCATTGTTTGGGCCTAGAGGAAGGCATTGGTAAGTAGTAGGTAGATGACGGGTTCCTAGAATGACAGAAGCTTAATCCCTAGTTTATGAGTTGCTTCATAAGGGGCTGATTTGGATCCATATGTTTCATGCTATGGTTAGGTTTACCTTAATACTTATTTTGTAGTTGCGGATGCTTGCAATAGGGGTTAATCATAAGTGGGATGCTTGTCCAAGAAAGCAGTACCCAAGCACCAGTCCACCCACATACCAAATTATCAAAGTAACGATCGCGAATCATATGAGCGTGATGAAACTAGCTTGATGATAATTTCCATGTGTCCTTGGGAGCGCTTTTCTCTATATAAGAGTTTGTCCAGGCTTGTCCTTTTCTACCAAAAGTATTGGGCCATCTTGCTGCACCTTATTTACTTTCATTACTTGTTATCCGTTACAAATTACCTTATCACAATACTATCTGTTACCGATAATTTCAGTGCTTGCATAGAATACCTTACTGAAAACCGCTTGTCATTTCCTTCTGCTCCTCGTTGGGTTCGACATTCTTACTTATCGAAAGGACCACGATAGATCCCATACACTTGTGGCTCATCAACATGCGACCAGGGCCTTCAAGCCACACGTGAATAGGCAACATAGTAGCAACATTTGTTGTACTCCTCTTTGTTGATATAATGTTTTTATATTAGCAGAGCCTATCTAATGGACAACATGCTTTTATATTAGTACATTAGTGGGACCGGCTCATGAGAACGTACTATTCCACTTCACTTACTGGTGGGTTCCATGTCTACTCTCTCTCTCCTCCCCTTCTACATTTAGAAGCACGGGCAAACACAAAGAACGCGCAGGCGGTGTGGCTCTTGACCGAATCTGGATGCGTTCACAAGTTACGGCACCAGTTTCATGTAATACTAGTACTAGTATTTGAGTATGTAACAAGTTTAGGAACAAAAGTGACCGCGATGGACAAGTTAGGCTAGTAGTATCTACTAATAACAATTAAATGCATGGATAAAAAGATGTATCGCCGATAGTGCTCGAACAAGGGGACTGCTCGCGCCCTAGAAGTATTTGGAACTAGCTTCCCTACAAAAGTATTTGGAATTGACGTGGTATTTAATATGAAATGTTTGCGATGAGAAGGAATACATGTTGCTTGATGACATTTTATATTTAATTTGGTACGACTCTAGCAGAACATTTAATCGATCAAACCATAGATTTCATTCCGTCTGACTGTGACTTTACATTCATACCACGATCGAACTAAAATAAATGCAAGTGATAAATCCCAAACTTTCGGATTTTAAGCATGTCAATCTGAACATTTTTCATGGCATATTTAGATCACGCGGCGGCGGCAGAGGCATCTTGCAGCGGGAAACAACTCTTCTGTCGTGCTTTGTGTGTCGTCGGGCCACTGACCGGCGACGACAACAGTGTCTTGGGCCATTGTTAGCGTACTCCTGGACATTTTCCCTAGCTTTAAGGAAGTCCAGAATGTTCTGGACTTTGGTCTCCAGGAGCCAGTCAACTGGCGCGAGGAGGCGATTGACATTGGTGCAAGGAAGCGGTTGACGGCGGCGATCCATGCCTCTGAGGGGGGCACTTGCACCGGCGCGGGGAAGGCTCTGGCAACGACATGGCAGAGACATTCGTGTGCACGGGTGTCAGTGTCAAAACCAGAGGATCTTTGCTAGGGGGTCCCAAACTGTGCGTCTAAGACTAATGGTAACAGGAGGCGGGGGACACTGCCGCCCGGGAAAAACTTTGAACCTGAGGTGTGGCATGAAAATAACAAGGCATTGATAAAGGCCGGAAACTTAAAGGGGCCCCTCGTATACCCGACGTGTAATCTCTTCGGATGCACTTGGGCGATCCTCAAGATCGAAGATGAGAAGATTTGTTGAACCAGTTTTCAAGACCGACGACCGAAGATGAAGAACAGTTCGGAAGAATCGAGGAGTGTCCCCAACTTCAAGACCGGTTCAGGGGGGATACTGATGGTGTCCTGGACCAGGGGGTACTCACCATGTCATCTCCCGGTCAGTTGGATTGGGTCGAGGACGCCCTTGGCCTTATACTCATGGGCCAGTTCGGACAGCTGCCGTGTACAAGGAAGATTCCACAAGACTTGGTGATCAAGACAAGGACTCCTCCCCTACCGGCGTATTCGGCTAGGACTCTTGTTATCCTAGGCCTCTGGTGCATTATATAAACCAGGCCCAGGCTAGTCGATAGAAGATACACAATCATAATCATAGGCTAGCTTCTAGGGTTTAGACTCTACAATCTCATGGTAGATCAACTCTTGTAATACTCATATTATCAAGATCAATCAAGCAGGAAGTAGGGTATTACCTCCATAGAGAGGGCCCGAACCTGGGAAAACATCATGTCCCCCGCCTCCTGTTACCATTAACCTTAGAGGCACAGTTCAGGACCCCCTACCCGAGATCCGCTGGTTTGACACCGACATCAGTGCTTTCATTGAGAGTTTCGATGTGTGATCGGCAAAGGATCAATGGCTCAACTGCAGATCAACTGTGACGTTGACTTCTTCGTCACCGGCTTGACTAGTCACCTTGGCTTGACCGAGGACCGCGCCCTACCTCCATTCATCATGTTCAGATGAGGGACTCATCAACATCAACTCCGATCTCTATCTAGATCATGGAGGAATCATCCATGGAGCTCGGGGGCTCAACGTCAACATTGCCCTCGGGCGAACGTGCTGTTTTTCTGGACAGCAAACTTGTCTCCGCTACCACCGCCTCCTCGAGTGTCGCTTTGACGATTCCTTCAGTGGAATTGTGTGGAATTGAGTCTACGACGAACCTGTGAAATTTCGTTGTGTTCTGTTGGAGCAATCTCCGTCAATCTTCGATATACCGGAGCCCTGTCGAATCTGGATGAGAATCCGGACGAGTTTGGAGCGTAGTGTCCAACTTCTAGCTCGGACTTTCTTTGGAAGATCCAACCGTTGATCGGCTGCGGAATTTCTATATCTACCAACTGTCAAAATTTTAGCTCGATCCGACCGTCCAAACTCCGGGAACCTTCCGATTAGTGCATCACTATTCGGATTTGTTTTCCGCGCGAGAACGAATCTGACCCGAGTTCATCTTCTTTATGAACGGGATTTTGGACATCCTTTTTGAAGGAAGTTTTTGTCTGAGGTATTATGTCTTATTCTGAAACACATCCCACTGATATTAAAAATATTTTTCCAATATAATCTTCACCATTGCGCCGGTGTCAAACCAGCCCGACAACATTGCTCCATGACGGCCGACTTGCGCTAGACACGTCGTTGCTTTGTTGAGCCGAGCTCAACTTCTTCGGATCATTATCTCGGCAAGCTGAACAAGAGTTTGGCATCGCTAAGGATAAATCGTCACCAACATCGCCGCCCTATGGATTACACGGAGAGGGCACACAGGCATCGCCGCCCGATCACTTCATCAAGCCAGCATTGACCACGTCACAAGTTACGACCTGCATCGGCATGGCCGAACCGTTGCTTCATCGAGATGATGTCCATGGCGCCGAACTACTTCAACACCTCGGCTGACATGGCAGCTGCAGCATCTCCTCATCGACCTGCTCCGTCACCTCTATGGACCTGGGGCTTCGCCATCTCTTCATCAACTTACTTTGGAGACTTCGGCGTCACCAGCCAACCAGCTTCATCACATTAAATGGACCACGGGATTTGCCTCGGTGAGCCAACCTTTTCCAACATCGCCATGCCATCGCTTCATCTCCCATCAGGCAATGGTTGTGCGGATCGAGTCCCAATTTTGGGATTAACCTTCCTTCATATAGCTACAATAGATAAACCAGGTCTATTAATCCTAGCAATTTTTGCTTGTTTGGGTTTATTTTTCCCAAGGAATTATTACTCTGCTTTGTTCCATCATCTATACACAGGTCTATCAAATGGTGGCCGCATTAATGACGGTCGCATGGTGATTCAGTCAGTTTCCATACATAGTTCGGCGAATGCCGTATCCGGAACTCGGACCGACCCGTGAATTCGGGCTTTGTCACGCCTTCACTGTGTCACGCCGACGCCCTGCATCGACATTGGCTTCGGCGCCAAGCCACATCTCTTTAAATAAATTATTTTTGCGTAAAGCAATTATGCAAGGATTATATATATATATATATATACATATAATTATTATTTCCTGGACCGCACTATTTTAAGTGTGCAAGTAATCGATTTTGACTGTGGTACGTGGTCACTACTCCGGAGTGCCGAACTCCTTGCTTGAACACCTCGGGCTTGGGGGCTGGGACCTCGGCCATGCCGAGGACTGTGAACCTTGTCAGATCTGTCATAGATCAATGGGCGTCTTCGTCCCGCCACAAGCCCGAATCATGTCAGCAACATCGAGCACATTAACCAGCTAAGTCGCTTTCATGCCCAAAAACTTTCAGTTTTAAATTTTGTTTGGTTCGACCAAGCATTATAATTTTTTGGCAAAAAGTTGTTTGTGAAAAAATTCCTTGTCATAACTTTGTTTGTGACACACAAATTCAAATACCCCGTTTATTTGGGGGCTTCCTTTATAAAGCCTTTCCTCTTGCATATGATCATACTTGTATGGCTTTATTCCTTGTTCGTGTATCACTACAAAAAAACACTTCCGTGATGATACGTGTTTGTCACAGTAGGTCACGTTTTTTTGTCATGCGTGTACATCCATGACGATTTTATGACAGAATCAAGATAGTCATACTTATGCTGTCATAGAAGTGTTCCATGACATTACCAAAATTATCATCATGGAAGTGTCCACTTCCATGACGATAAATCACACATCACAGAAGTGCCTTCGTCAAGGGTGACCAACACGTGGCATCCACCGTAACGGAACGTCGTTAAGCTATCGGGTCCGGTTTTGGTTCCGCTAACCCATTAACAGCCCCGACCCAATGGGGATTTTCCACGTGTAAAATCATCATTGGCTGGAGGAAACACGTGTCGGCTCACCGTCGGGACAGATGTCATCGACTCATTGGACAGAAGATGCCTAGGATACGTTGACACATGGCACGACCCAATAGAGGCACATTCCTGTGAAAAGGCCGGCCCGTTTGACTTGGTCAAAAGGTGGCGGGCCGGCCCATGGAAAGCCTATTAATGGCCTATTCGCATATAGCCCATTTACAGCCCGCTAACCCAGGGCCCGTTACGACCTATCTGAATTAGGCCCAGTAGCGTCATCTGGGCTGTCCAATATGATTCCAGCCTGTTTTAACTTCTGGCCCATGACGTCTTTCGGCCCATATGAGGCCCTTTGTAACTCTTGGCCCATTAACGGCCCGTGGTGAAACTGGCCCGCAATGAACAGTGTATCACTTTATACCAATTAATGGTCCGTGGTGAAACTGGCCCGTAATGAACAGTGTATCACTTTATACCCATTAATGGCCCGTGGTGAAACTGGCCCGTAATGAAAAGTGTATCACTTTATACCCGTTAACAACCTGTGGTGAAACTGGCCCGTAATGAACAGTGTATCACTTTATACCCATTAATGGCCCGTTATTCCATTGGGCCGTTTCCATCCCATGTTATCTTTCGACCTTCTCATGGCCCATTTATTCTTGGGCTCATTTCCAGCGTTCGTTTACTTACGACAAGTTACTGTCATGTTCTGCTTGTGGGCCAAATTCAGCCCGTGGTTACAGTCCGCCCGTTTGTGGCCCGTTAATACGTTGGGCCATTTTCATAGCATCATCAAATACAGCCGATTAACGACAGCCCGTTATGATCGGCCCATGAACGGACGATTCCAGCTCTAGCCTGTTTACGGCCATAATGCGGCCTATTATTGGCCCATGTTTGGCCAACCGATCATACGGCCCGTAGAAGGCCCATTGATGATACGGCCCGTAGAAGGCCCATTGTGTCTATGACCCATATAAGGCCCATTGTTTCGATGACCCATAGAAGGCCCATTATTTCTACGGCCCGTAGGAGGGAAATGGTAACTACAGTAAATATGTACCCCATGGTTATTGTGGCCTAGTTTTAAAAATAGGTTATTGCGGCCACTAGCAAACCGCGGAAAAAGAACTGCACTGACTACAAGAAAAGAAATAAACAAGACAATAAGGAAATGAATAAGAAAGCAACTTACGCTAGGCTATCACAGCTATTACACATATTACATCCACTGGGCATCAAAGTTCGCCACCAGTGCAAATATAAGGAACACAACAACATATAAACGCCGCAGCAAAACAAGTTCAGAACTGAAACCACTTTAGAAGAGCTCAAGAAACAATATCCTGGGTACCCATAATGCTGGCAAGATGCTTAGCAAGATTATTAACTTTCTCTTGTTTGGCGCTTAAATCCTCCAGCACTTGTTGTTGCACCAGAAAGTATGCATCTGAATTCTGTAGGGACTTCCTTAGTCCTTCGGCTTCCTATCGCATAACATCTGATCCATGTCTTTCAACTTGAAGTTGAGACTCAAGAAGATGAACTAATTTAGGCAACGAGTTCGAAGAGCCGGTGCCAGCAGCAGTAGCTAGTAACTCGAACACTACATCAAGACATGACTTTGGGGTTGTCTCAGTGTCTTCAATATAGTTTTTATCAGCTTTCTTAGAGACCAACAGGGATGTCTCACTATCTTGAACCTTATCTGCATTACTTCCTTTACCATTGCATAACGGGGGTACTCTTCTCCAATATTTTATCCACGTTCTAAAAGAGAAACAAACAAACACATCACAGGTTTACAATCTAGTATATGAAACTCATTTTGGTAAACTAGTTCACTAGTAAGGTGGACATGATAACAACATGAAACAAACATATATCTATGTAGTATGATCACTATATGGTCAATATCATTCTAGTTTATGTTGCCAAATCAAGATAGATACAGTTCGAATCATATCTATTTAAGACAAAGCAGCATAGACATAATATAAGTGTGGGAAACTACACAGCAATAACAACACTTGTAATGTGCATGGCATGAGAACATAACTGTTTATTCAATTGAAACTGAAATCAACATACAACAAGTTACAACAGCAAACATGTTAAAGAAAAAGGTTTAAAACATACCTGTTGCGCCATTGGAGTTTCAGTTGCATCCTTCAAATTTGAAATTAGTTTGTATGAGTAAATACAGTGATGCAAGAGCAAAGTAGTATGAACCATAGCTACGGAACCTGAGCTGAGAAAAATTCTTCTTCTGCTTTAAGCGTTGACTTGGGGTTCGGAGTGGTGGTCCTCGTGCTTTGGCAATGCAGTTGCCTTACTAACTGCTCGCGTTTGGGTGCTCTGTGGTGGAGACGGTGATGTGTCAATGGGAACTGGGTTACTATCTGCTGGGGTTGGGGTTAGAAGGGGTGTAGCTGGTTCTTTGTCCAACTGGGTAGGGGTACAATCTCCGTGAGTCTGGGTTATGTGTGGTGGGGCTGGTTCTTGGGCAAGTACAACCGTGGTTCTATCTGCATCGATAGGTAGCACGATCTTTTCTGAAGACCGTGTTTTTACTCCCACAGATACTGCCATCACCACCTCCAATTGAAATGGCTGATAAACAAGAAAAGTAATTGAATGTACATACATTGTAAGATAGACAGGTGCAATGGATAGTAGGGAAGAAAACAGGGCATGAAATAATTCACATTTATGTTGTCTAACCAAACAGAATAGCAGGACATAATTTCACATATATGATGGCTAATTAAACAGGATAGCATGACACAATTTCACATGTATGCTGGCTAACTAAACAGGATAGAATGACATACTTCAAAATATGATCACTATGTAAACAGGATGACATGGTATAACTATACGATGTGTCTATTGAAGTGGTTGGCATGCCATAAATCACAAACATGCCGTCGATGGAAACATGATGGCATGATATAATTCACGGATAGAATGACATAATCTAAAATATGATGACTATGTAAACAGCATGAGATGATATAACTATATTATGTCTTTAGAAAATGGGTTGGCATGCCATAATTCAGATACAAGTTGTCTATGTAAACATCATGGCATGATATAATTCAAATATATGATTTATATCCAAGGAAGTGAGCAGAGGGCAATCGCATATATGATGTGTGAAGTAAGGAGATGTCATTCAATATTGTGTATATGATGTAAAAACTAAGCATTGCAATACAACATATGCATGATATGAGTAATATAACCCTGCCAAGTTTGAGCATACACCTCAGGGGGATAATAGGACTGGTCATCTGCATCTGAATCCTCCTATGAAGAGCTATCTGTAACCAGCAAGATATATGCTTCAACAGGTAGCATTGTCTGCTCTGAAGACCTTGTTTTCACTCCAGATTTCTCCATCACCAATTCAAATGGCTGATGCACAGGAAGAGCAGTTGAATATACAAACATTGTCGACAAAAGCAATGAGAAATACAGAAAAAGGATGGCATGATATAATTCGCATATATGACGCTTGGCTAAACAGCTTGACATTGCATAATTCACATATATAATGCCTTGCAACAGGATAACATTGCATAATTCACATATATAATGTCTTGCAACAAGATGGCATTGCATAATTCACATATATGGTAATTAGACACTAAACAGGTGGCATTCACACAAAGAATGTCTAAACTAAGCAAATAACATAGCAATGCAAGATACCATACGCACGATATGAGCAACATAACCCTGCCAAGTTAGAGCATGCACCTCGGGGGGGGGGGGGATAGGACTGGTCATCTGTCTCTGAATCCTCCTCCGAGGAGCTATCTGTAACCAGGAAGACATGCGCTTCGTCAGATAGCATTGTCTGCTCTGAAGACCTTGTTTCCACTCCAGATTTTTCCATGACCGTGCTGAATGGCTGATGCATAGGAAGAGTAATTGAATGTACTAAAATTGTTGACAAATTTAACATGTAATAAAAAATGATGGCATGATATAATTCACATATAAGATGACTGGCTAACCAGGGTGACATTGCAAAATTCACATATATGATGCCTAGCTAAACAAGATGGCATTGCATGATTCACATATACGATAAAGAAACTAAACAGATGGCATTGACACAAAGCATGTCTAAACTAAGCAGATGACATCTTTGATGTGTACAGTAAGCAATGCAAGGCACCATATGCATGATATTACCAACATCCGCATGCCAAGTTAGAGCGAAGACCTCATGGGGTAAATAGGAGTGGTATTCTCCTTCTGAATCCCCCTCAGAACAGTTATCTTCCTCTTGATTACGATCCGAAATGGGTGGAGGGGGGCTGCCTTTGCACCCACCATGGAGCAACGTCTGCATGAAATTTTATTGCCACGCAAGGCTCGTCTCTTTTGATCTACATGATCAGTTCCATTGTGTGGATAGACATAAAACATAGTGAGATTATTTAAGGAGTGCATGCACAAATCCAGAGTGATGGTAGCAAACTATAGATAGACCCAAAACCAATGATAGCAGGCAGATAATCGCTTTAGTTAAAAGATACAGATAATGGCTCCTTTAATGTTTATTTGCACCCAACATGAAACTCATAGTAGACACCCGAGATTAACCAGATAGTACACATATAGTACTGATTGCTGCCCCAATATGTACCCCACAACCATTTAAAAACTCAAGTTTTAGCATTAGTTTGGACCTGACTCAGAGTCTAATAGGTGGACACGACGATAATGTAGCATGTCATCATATTAAGCAATGCATAACATAAGCAGACACGGAAGAGTGCGACCTCTCTTGCGGACCCGTGTAGTCCTCAAGGTCATCTGCTAAGTTGATGGTAATGCAGTTGTCGTGGCTGCCGGCGGCGGGGAAGAAGATCTGAGGCGGCGAAAGATAGTCTGGAGAGCGGATCCCTGCTGTGGTGAACCCTTCCATCGTTGGAGCAGCTGAGCTAGGGTGGAACACAGCGCCGCAGGAGCAGGACAAACCATACAAGGTTGTCTTTGACACATATCTGTAACAGAAGTAATTGTGTAAGGGCTTGTTTGAATTTGAGGATTCTAACAATGCAGGGATAGGAAATAGACAGGAATAGGATAGGAATGCACGTGCAAAACAGAGAATCTAAAAACACATGATTTCTGCCAATCTGGGTGTTTGATTCACAAGAATTGGAAGATCACAGGATGCAAAGAAGCATGGTGAGATTAAGTCAAACCACAAGAAAATGTACGGTTATAATGCTATTATGCTACTATCTCTTAGTCTTGTGCTTCATGAATAGGAATATGAAAAGGAGGACAAGTGGAAATTAGAATTCCTACGGTTTTTCTTTCAAGGAGACACTAAAGGAACAAATCCTACAGTTTTCCTTTGCTCCATTCCTTTGCACCAAATTCATGAAAAGTAGTACCATAGGAAACTTTCCAATTCGTATGTTTTTCATTCACTTTTCCTTTCAAGCAATGGCGATTCTAGTAGGCAGGCTTGAGCAAGGAAAATCCTACACTAAAAAAATGGTTTTGTCCTACTTCTATTACTTTGGACCCAAGCCACTTCCCTACTAGATCAACTCCCAGGCCCATCAAAAAATGCACATCTCAAACACGCACATATAAATAAAGATGGTGTTCAAGAGAGTCCATCATGGATAGCTAAGTTGCCTGGTACCTCACTGTTTGTCATATAGTAGGATAAAATAATCGTATTTCACGTTACTACGTGTGCTCAGTGGACAATATATATAACATGTAGAGTAAAAAGATATGCAACAAGTGTACAACCTCTTTGGCGAAGCCATGTCGATCTCAGTGTGATTGGGTTGGCCGGTGAGGATGCTCCGGCTGACTTGGCTGTCGGAGGAGGGGAAGAAGATCTTAGGTGTCTGGAGATGGATCCTGAGGTACTGCTCCACTGTGATGGAGGGTTTCGTCATTGGAGCAGCTTTGGTGAGTGGTACGACACCGAGGCTGAAGCAGGACAAGAGAGATAATGGTAACCTGAGTGGAATTATAATAGCATATCCAATAGATAACGTAAAATACATAACCACAAAGTGCTAGATGTAAAATACAACAGCCGCTCATCTCTGAACTTAACTGTCAAAATCGAATTTAACTGTCGAAACTGAACTTAACTGTCGAAACTGAATTTTGTTGTCGAAACTGAATTTTACTGTCGAAACTGAATGCACTAGAGGTGAGGCTACACGTCAGTCGACCGACTTTTTCATATCTGGTCAGTCGATTTTGCAGCCATTGGATATGAAATCAAGGGCATGCAGTTCATCTTCAACCTCCACCCCCTTGAGCCGCCAGCCACCACCGGTCAAACAGCTGCCCCCGCCGCCCGCGGCCGGCGGTGCGCCACCCCGCCCGCCTTGAAGACACTCTCCACCGCCGGTCCGCCGCCACCCTGGCCATCCCTCTAGGCCCCCCTGTGCTGAGATTTTTCTCCAGCGATCCCCACGCCGCCGCCCCACCACCGCCGGTGACCATCGCCCCCACCCTGAACTTTAACATAGATAGTGGGGTACCTCTCCGGCGAGTCCCCCTCCCCGCTGCGACTGGTTCTTCCTTAACTCC
>NC_041381.1:551011622-551014650 GCF_002162155.2 Triticum dicoccoides | reverse complement strand
CCCCCTGAAAATTGCTGACCCAAAAGTCGATTCAGTCGACTGAAGTGTAGCTAAATTGGATCAGCATTGCAAGCAAGAGCAAGAGCGAGAGCAGCAACGCGAGCAAGAGCAATAGCAAGAGCAGACTAGGCAAGGGACTGGGAGCAAGAGCAGAGCAGCAGCATGAGTGAGAGCTAAAGCAGCAGTAGCTCCTACTGATGTGGATGCGCCACCGAGGGAGCAACGTTGTGGAGGAAGTGGCCGGCGACGCCAAAGTGGATGGAGCCGTGCCGTGTCGGCTCGGGACTGAGCGCCGGCAGCACCATGAGATAGAAGTAAGAAGAAAATGTAGTGATTAGTGTACGACCTCTTTGGTGGTGCCGATTAGGCAACAACTTCATCGAGGAAACGGTGATGATGATGCTCTTCCAGTGGTGCAGGTAAAGATGTAGGTGTGGGAATTGAGGTGGCACGAAAGACGAGGGGAACATTGGGGCAGCTCCATGGAGGTGGAGGACGGGGTGGCCGAACTGGCGGGACGACAAGATCAACGACGGATCCTCATCCGGTACAGTGGATGAGGGACGTCAAGGTGTTGCTGTGGACGACATCATCGGGGAAGAGGCTCCGGCTGGGTGGCGGACGGAGAAGGGAGTGGGGCTTCGCGGGTTTTCCCGGCCTCAGTGTATGAATGGGTGGGCGGATGGGATGGGAGTGGGGAACCATGGCTTAGGGACGCGCTTGTCCGAAATGTGGGATAAGTTACGAAAGTACTCCCACCGATTTGAGGCGGTTCTTTTGGTTCAGGGGTATCATGGGCATTTCACGTGTCGGGATTTCACAGGAGGTGGGAGTTTTCGTGCACATTGTAATTTTGGAATAGCAAGGCGCGGGTTGAGATGGAGGGTGTTGTCGGAGCACAACAAGACAAAGATATATCTGAAATATTTCAGGCTAACAAGGCGCGGGTTAAAATTTCCGGACAAGCCTAACGTGTACTGTACCAAATCAATTCTCACTACAAATGTCATACAAAACTTTGAATTCATTTTATGTTCAATTAAAATATTTCGCTACGTGTATAATGCATGCGACCTACTACTCAAATGAACGTTTTAGTGCATTCCAAATGTATATATTACCGCTTCAATATGAACTAAATTTGAATTTGTTCTCTATTTGAATAAGATCTACAATAATGATTGTTGTGAAGTCAAAGCATTTGAATTCATTTCTCTATTTTAATAAGATCTACAATCATCATTATTGTCAAGTTAAACCATCGTTTGTGTATTATCTTCACAGCACACCACATGATTAGTCTCGAGTTACATATGAACTACGTGTACTATATGAACTCGAACTCGATTGTTTGAATCCACTTTATGTTTATTTGAAATCACATTACATTTCAAGCTATAGCTAGATCTTCATAATCTAAACCATGTCTCATATGTATAATGTGTTTATCACATTATGTATGGTGCCCCGCCCCCTATGCCTACAAGTATTTAGATGTGAGTTGCAAACACCACACACTACCACAAATTCAAATAAAATGTGAGAATGTTCAATATATAGTATTGTTTAGATTGTTCTATATTTAGTTGTAAGCTGCAAACGCCACACATTATCACAAATTCAAATAAAATGTGAGATTGTTCGATGTACAGTATGGTTTAGATAGTTCGACATTTAGCTGTGAGTTGCAAACGCCACGCATTATCTCATTATGGTATAACATGTGCAAAACCACAGCACGCGTATCACCGCTATATTCATGCATGCATATGTTTAAAACACTATGATCTCCTAGTCAAATATATGAATCCACTTTCATCTCAAATTATGATCTTTGTTAGTCTCTTACACCCACACAATCCTCTAACCTTTGTAGCTACCACTAACTTTCTCTCGTGCATGCACACGCCCTCCTCGCCCTCCCCCTCCCTCGGCATTCTATCCATTGCACACATTCTTTTTTTTTCTTTAGGTCGTTCTCCCGGAGTCTCCACAACTCCTTTCCGACACACACCGATCAATAAACCTCTCTAGTGATGTCTGCCTACAACATACACACACACCTTCAATCTCCTCCTTTATGTGTCCTTGCCTCGTGTCTCTCATATGGTCCCACACACGTGTAAACTCTCTCCCCTCTTTTCATTGATCTCACAACCGCACACTCCTCCCCCCTATCTAGCTAGTAGATGGGCCTCTCGCACCACCTCCTAGCTCCATTCTCTCTGTCTATCTGTCTCGCTGGGCCTTATTATCCTCTAACAAATGGACATACACCGACCGATCTCCCACTATACATATAGCTAGCTAGGTACTTATAACTCGTTTTTCCCACGCGTCGATTGATCTACCTCATTAGTTATGTCTCTCCCTTCCTCCGACAAACAACAATTGATCTACCAATCTAGTTAGGTTTGCTTACCAAACACATGGTTCCCCTTCATCATCCATGGATGTGACGCCCGGATACTTAAGGTACAGTAACCCTCTACAAATGTTGCCACGTCACCGGATTACTGTTGGTAACCTCGCGATGATTCAATCATGTTCGAATTAAAATTTCAGAATCTAGTCAAACAACAAAAGTTTTCTAACATAAAAACTAAAATGTTCAAAGTGTGACAAATAATCTTTGGTTATTTGTCATGTTGAAACCTATATTTTTAAAATGTGTTTTTAATGCCCTAAAATAATTAAAACAGGGGCTAGTTGTTTAATTTATTTATAAAACAAAAAAAGGGGAAAGGGAAAACCCCCTGGGCCTAGCCCACCTTGCCTGGCCCAGCTCCCCAGTTGGACAACCCACTTTCCCCCTCCCCTGGGCCTTGGCCCAGCTGGCCAAGCCAGGCTAGCCCAACCCACACCCCCACTCATCCCCCTCCTCACGCTATAGGAGCAGAGGAGCCGTGGCGGGCATCCATGGCGCCCTGGCCACGTGCCGGCCATCCCGCGGCCCCCTGGATGGTTAAGATCCCCGAGCCCCTCCCCTCTCTCTCTCTCCCCATCGAAACCCTAGCCCCCCAAATCC
>NC_041381.1:551007672-551011464 GCF_002162155.2 Triticum dicoccoides | reverse complement strand
TCCCCCTTCCCCCTCTTCCTCTCCTTCGTTTTGGAGAGGAGGCCGACGCCACCGAGCCCCGTTCACCTCGCCATCGTGCCCTTCGTCTCTGTCGTCGTCATCTACCCCGTCCCCGTCCGTGAGCGCAAGTCGGGAGCCACTTCAAGGAGCGGATTGAGCCGCCCCCTTTCGCCTCTGTCACCGGCGCCCACCGTCGTCTCCGTCCACTACTGTTGCTCGTAAGCTCGCACGGGCCTTTCTTGGGTGCATGGTGAGCTCCTCCCTTCTTCCATTCCTCTTCTCTCGCCGTGCTTTTCGCCGTAGCTAGTTCGCCCGCAAGCCGAGCTCTGCCGTCCGCCATTGCCGTCGTAGGGCTCGCCTCCGAGCTCCTCCACTCGAGCCAGTAGCTCCGATGAGATCCTGGAGCGACATAGACCTAGCCTAGCCCCTTACTTCGCTCGCACATGCGCTGTAATGCCGATCCCGCACTCCGGCTGAACGCGCTGCCCGCCGCCGTCGATGTAGCGCCACTCCGGCCGAGTTAGCCCACGGGACCGCCGTAGATCGATGCGGCGTTCGATGCCCGTTCAAACGCACCCACACACGCCCGAAACTGAGCCCCATAGCGCGATTCCGGCCAACTCCGACAAGGCGCCACCGTTGTTTTGGTCGCCGGAGTCACTCCGGCGCCGACCGCCGACGTGGCTGGCCTGGGGCCACCCCAGAGCCACTGCCAGTGGGCCCCGCGGGTCCCAGTTGACTGGGTTGACCCAGTCAACTGCTGACCAGGCAGCCCAGTGCCACTGACACACGGGCCACACCGCCTATATTAATTAATTAAAATGTTTTAATAATTAAAATCTAATTAGTTACTAATTAGAGACTGACATGTGGGGCCCAGTAGTTTTTTAACCTCAGATTAGTTTAATCTAAACTCTGTTAATTACAGAGGCTGACATGTGGGCGCCACCTGTCTGGTTTGACTGGTCAGCCGACCTGTTGACCTGCTGACGTCAGCATTACATCATGCTGATGTCGTAATTCCCTTTTCTGTTAATTTAAATAATTCAAGAAAATGGTTTAATCTTTGAAAATTCATAGAAATAATCTGTAACTCGGATGAAAAAGTTTTCTACATGAAAGTTGCTCAGAACGACGAGACGAATCTGAATACATGATCTGTTTGTCTGCCACACGTCTCTAGCATAGTGAACCTACAAACTTTCCCCTCCGGTTCATATGTCTGACAAACGTCCGGAACCGGGAAAACTTTCGCGGATGTTTTCCCCCTTCGCCAGTATCGCCTAGCACCGCGTTCGAACACCTCTAGCCCCGTTTTTTGTCTTGTTATGCTTATGTTTGCATGTATTTACTGTTTCTTCCCCCTCTTCTTCTCCGGTAGACCTTGAGACTGCTGCTGATGCCCCTGTGATTGACTACGTCGACGACGACCCTCCTTGTCTGAGCAACGAGGCAAGCCCCCCTTTGATCATCCCGATATCGCCCATTCTATTCTCTCATGCTTGCATTAGATTTTTCTACTGTTATTGTTTGCTCCTATTCTGATGCATAGCCTGCTTTTGTACCTGTTGTTGTACCTTACCTGCTTATCCTAAACTGCTTAGTATAGGTTGGTTAGTGATCCATCAGTGACCCCCACTTGTCCTTGTTGCCCCTGCTTCATCTTCGACGACTCGATCAACGTGATCGATGACTAGAGCCCGACACCTCACATCACATCACGCCCCTTTTGTTGCTCGACTTTGCAGAGCTACTATCAAGTGCCGAGGGTGATCCCTCATAACGCACTCCTGGTAATAATTCTATAGTGTAGCTATTCGGTCGTGGTCATCGAGGGTGATTTCCTCTTTCACCATTCCCGATACGGCTCTGTCGTTCAACACCTCAAGTGTGAACCTCAAGGGTGGTCCCTCTTACGTTCACCTTGATGATTACATTGAGTGGAATCCTCCGTGGGTGATTCCTCGGGTTTTCCCCTTGATGTTTGGACACACGGTTACAATGACTTTACTTGAGACCTTGGTGAAAGTCGAGCGGGCCCGGAGAGCACCCGCAAGATAATGACGTGGCACGGCCAGGCATTCTAGGCCCTTGTCGTAAGTCCACGAGACGGGGCGACGGGGTCACTTTCGATCGTGAGTCTCTGCTCGTCTCCGCAAGCTAATAATACACTATGGTTTGGGTATTTGTTCTGAGTTGGCCTCTGGCCTTTACGCACTAACCACCACGCGAGAATAGATATGGGCCTCGACGTCGCAGTATCATCCGAAGCTTTGTCAGACGTCCAGTTCAGCAGTGCGGCACGGTCGGATCGTGCTGGCCATCCGAGGCGGTGCTGGTATTCACCCTACGCGCAACGACCCGGAGTGCTGCGGGTGATGGGCCCAAGACCCCGGAGTGCTTAGGATGTAGACCGGCGGGGACCTCTCTGCTGAGCCTAGGTTGGGCTGCGACGTGTTGATCTTCCGAGGGTGGGCATTGACCCCAAAAAGGTGTGTCCGGCCAGAGTGATTGAGCGTGTTGGGTAACGTGGTGCATCCCTGTAGGGAAGTTATATATTCGAATACCGTGTCCATGGTAATGGACGTTCAGACTTATATCCTGATCTTATACAACTACAAATGGATACTTGAGATATGTGGCTCCGGGATTGCTTTCTCACTGGGAGTCGAGGAAGGATCTCTGAGCATTAATGTCACAACATGCTTGTTAAATATTAAACTGCTATTATTTACTCTTCTACTTGCTGCAAGATGCTTGGAGCTCCGTAAAGATGCTAGTCTTTGATAGGCTAGGCCTTCGCCCTTCTATTCTGGCATTCTGCAGTTCAGTCCACAGATACAACCCTTCCATTTGATACCAATGCATACTTAATAGATCTTATGCTTGCGATTACTTTGGATGAGTACTCACGGTTGCTTTGCTACCGCCTTTTCCCCCTTCTTTCTTCTTTCCGGTTGATGCAACCAGATGGTGGATCCCTAGAGCCAGATGCCACCGCCGATGGATGCTGCTACGTAAAGACCGCTGAAGACCAGGAGTAGTTAGGAGGTCCTAGGCAGGAGGTCTTTCCTCTTCGTTCGTGTTGCTTTTGTGCTAGCCTTCTGAAGGCATCCTTGTTTAACTTATGTCTGTACTCAAATATTGTTTCTTCCATTGACTCTTGTGTATCGAGCTTGTATTCGAGCCCTCGAGGCCCCTGGCTTGTAATATAAAGGTTGTATTATTTTGATTTGTGTCTAGAGTTGTGTTGTGATATCTTCCCGTGAGTCCCTGATCTTGATCGTACACATTTGCGTGTATGATTAGTGTACGGTTGAATCGGGGGCATCACAATGGATGTGTCCCGACAGATCTATCACGCACAGGCACACACAGAAACACATCCCCACTCTTATTGATAATATTGCAGTTCCACCCTCAGTTTGTCTAGTAGGCCTCTCTCACCATCTTCGAGAAGCAACTCCATCACCCATCCAGCACTCTACCCCTCTCCCTCCCTCTCTCCTCTCTCTCTCTCTCTCTCTCTCTCTCTCTCTCTGTCCCAACCTATTTCCCGTCCTTCAGTTATGTATGGCTGTCGACCGATCTCCCTCAAGACATAGCTGGGTCTCTCCATCTCAACACATATATGAGTCGTTCTACCTCTATAGTTAGGCCTCTTCCTACACCTCCCCCCAACCCCCTCCCCCCCACACACACCGATACATCGAGAGCTCTAGTCATGTCTCCCTGCCACACACAAACTTGACATGTGCCCTCTGATGTTCCAGTAGGTCAGTCGCCCTATAT
>NC_041381.1:550906108-551007415 GCF_002162155.2 Triticum dicoccoides | reverse complement strand
ATCTTGCACCCACCCACTTGATCCTCTCTTCGACTCTATCAATATCTATGACCCCTCCCTCTCTTCTCGTGGATCGATTGTCCCTCTATATATGATATGGATAGGCCTCCATTTCACACACATTGCATGCAAAATTTTATTTGAGATGTCATGGACACATATTCCCACAAATACATTCACGAAATCACCCCCCCCCCCCAAAAAAACAAAAAACACTCACGAACGCGGTTAGTATCTCTCACACACACCCACGTAGGTGGGGGACGTGCACGAAGATAAGAGGTGCATGCACGGCGCACGTACTCCCGTCTCTTTCCCAACCATACCCGCGCGGGTACGTGGTGGAGCTCATTTCTGTACGAAAAGGCCGCACACGTTGTAATTTGGCACGTGTACTAAGAATCGTCTACCACGGGTGAACAAACAAATTGCGACTTGACGCGTTATGTTAAAAAAAGGAGGCAAACAATGTGGGGCCTACCTTAGAGGCAAGGCTCTATACGCTGGAGTACTTTTGATGTGTCCCGTCAACTCGCAGAACGAGGAGAAGCTTGCTTAGTATGCCGTCTCCCCCGCCCATGTGCGCGGTGGCTCGCAGGATGAGGTGAAGCTTGCTTACTAGTAGTACTACTACTGTATGCCTTACGCCCGCTCCCTCGCCCATGCATGCAGTGGCTCGCAGGACGAGGAGAAAATTTTACTACTCCCTCCATTTACTCCTCGTCCCTACTACCTTGGTTAGAGAGATTATCATATTGTTTGGAATATATATGTCCTTTAGTAGATTTCAATATGAACTACTAGTACATACTCCAAACACTGATGTATTTAGAGGTATTTTAGAGTGTAGATTCACTCATTTTGCTCCGTATGTAGTCCATATTGAGGCCCTGTTTGGTTCATAAGTCCTAGGACTTTCTCTAGTCCCAACTAAAAAGTCCCTACTCCTTAAAAAGTCCTTCCCTGTTTGTTTTTAGGGAATAAAAATTCCCTAGTCCCTCCCTCGAGGTTATTGAATGACCATGTTACCCCTAGTATACAGAAAAAATAACAACCAAACAACACCATGGGGCGGTGGGGCAATGGGTGCAGGGAGGGGCATTGTTGGAAAAGTCCCAAAAAAGACTCTCCTTGAGAGTCTTCTTCATTAAGTCCCAAAAAGCAAGTTTTAGTCCCTGGTAGTCCCTCCTGTTTGGTTAAAAAGTCTCTAAGAGGGACCTTTTCTAGTCCCTACACTAAAAAGTCCCTGGAAACAAACACCTCCTGAAACGGACGTAGGGGTTGTTTGGTTTGTGACTAAGTTTGCCAAATGTCGCCACACCTAAAGCTAGGCAAGTTTGACTAACTTAGGTGAGTGTTTGGTTCAAGCCACACCTTAGGCAAGCCACACTTGGACCCCACATGGCATACACACAAAAAATGTGGCAAGATTCCCTTAGGCTTGCCAACTTGTGGCTTTCAGGGGATGTTTGGTTCTAGGCCTAGCATTGCCACACTTTGCCACATATTTTTGGCAAGCTTGCCTAAGGTTAGTTCATCAAAATGAAAGCCACAAGTTGGCAAGCCTAAGGGAATCTTGCCACATTTTTAGTGTGTATGCCATGTGGGGTCCAAGTGTGGCTTGCCTAAGGTGTGGCTTGAACCAAGCACTCACCTAAGTTAGTCAAACTTGCCTAGCTTTAGGTGTGGCAAAATTTGGCATAGTTAGTCACAAACCAAACAACCCCTCATTTTGATGAACTAACCTTAGGCAAGCTTGGCAAAAATATGTGGCAAAGTGTGGCAATGCTAGGCCTAGAACCAAACAGCCCCGTAATAGTACGCACTCTCCCACGCCCCTCGACCCTCGCCCACGTGGTGGACATGCAGCAATTCATTCGGTCTCATATAGCCAGATCTGATATATACTGCAGTACCATTATTGCTCAAGTTCCGGAAGAGGCGAAGAGCCAATCGCAAGGTTAATATTTTGGAGATGCCAAGCGCAAGGTTATAGGAGAACGAGTAGTAGGTGCCATGTCATTTATAAATAAAGTTTTTTTTCTTCAGTGGCACGTAGGCAATATGATAGGTTCATATGGAGAGAAAAGGAAACCGCTCCACTATATACATAGTCAGGATAGGCCAGCCTACACGGTTGCTTGCTGGGGTTGCTCTCTTCACACTCTCTCGCACAAAACGACTGTGGCCACATCTCTAACATCCCGGCAGATCACGTCTGCCGGGGGAAGGGGTGGATGCTTAGTGTAGATGCGGTCACCATCACCGCTGGTGAAAACCCACTGTTGGCACGTCCTGATCATGGGTCCCCACCGTTCTCTCTCACAAAGCCGGTGAGGTTGGCTTCATCCCTTGCTCACTGCCGCTACGTGGGCAGTTGCCGCCTACCGCTGCCCTCCTCAAGGTTGAGCTACGCCCCGACATCCCTCAGGTACAACTCCCTTTACAGCCGGCTTGCACCACTTCTCCAGCTGCCCACATCACTCCATGTGGATATTTCTCTACTTCTTTGCCCCGCACATACCTCTACTGGCTTCTACATACTGTATTTGTGATGAGTTTATGTCTCATCAACTAGTCCCAGTAATCTCATTCTAATCACGCTTCATCAATTTCTTTGCCACGGGGATGCTCATCTCGATTTTGGTGAAACTGCACAAAATGATCCAATGGTCACAAGGTTGCAAACTTCATTTTTAGGAAGCTTCAACATTGCCAGCAAATTGAAGCCTCGTTAGGGTTTATGTTCAAGGGCCAGGGACTGCATGGATCATTTTTTTGTTTAGTTGCCTCTGTTCCAAAATAAGTGTCAACTTTAGAAGTAGTACAACTTTGTACTAAAGTTTCATAAAGTTGAGACACTTATTTTGGAACGGAGGGAGTACATATTTGCTATGATCTGTCAATCATTGATATGCAATAGCATGCATGTTAGTCTCCTTTGTATTTGATGAAATGTTGCGGGCAACCTTGGATGCAAGATACATGTAATAGAAGCTGGAAGCTTCATAGCATTGTACAAATTTATCTCGCTGATAAATTACAGTACGTACTATACTAGTACTTCCTCCATTCCTAAATATAAGTCTTTGTAGAGATTTCACCATGAACCACATACGGGTGTATATAGATGCATTTTAAGTGTAGATTTTTTTTGAATGCAGACTTTAAGTGTAGATTCATTCATTTTGTTCTGTATGTAGTCCACCTAGTGGAATCTCTACAAAGACTTATATTTAGGAACGGAGGGAGTACTATGTAAAGAGTTAGGTGTCACACGGTGTCCATAAAATATGGTGATAGTGTGAGGTGGGCCATGTAATCAATGAGCCTGAGTGTTTTCACTGCTCTTGCACTCTGCTGTAAGAATGGAGAAAATTGTAATCTAGTAGTACCTCCTTTCGTCGAAAGCGTGGGACATCTAGCAATCCTACCACCTCAGTAATAATGACCAATGAGCCGTCAAATCACATAGACCCAACAGTAAGTTGGACGGACAAAGCAACCATCACTCTTGAATCCGCTTCTGCCTTCAACGTAGGCGCTAGTGAGAGGTCGCATCCGCTCTGCCCGGGCATGAATGCGGCACCGATTCTCTGGGGCGGCACTGACCGTTTCGGGCGAGAAGCGCGCGCGGGCGATGGAGGGGCTTTGGGTGGGCCAGGCTGGTCAGGAGCGGGCGTGGCAGCTGTCCGCTTGTCCCTACCGGATGCTCGGAAATGAGAGGATGCACCGACTCTCGCGGCTAAAGTCATACACTACACACCATCTCTCTATAGGATTAGGTCGATCTGTCGCTCTCTCTAACACACACATGATGTTAAACACACACACACAGACGCACACGCACACATAGGTTCATAGAATAGGAAAATCGTGCGAGTGCGAAGCCACAGGAAGTGAGATACAAATGGAGTACGTACAAGAAGAGAAGAGGTGACGAATATTCCATCAAACTTGGACTGAGGAGTATTACTCCCTCCGTCTAGGTGTTAAGTCATCTTACGGAAATCAGATATTCCCAAAATGTTTAGGTGTCCGTCCATTAACTTCACATCTCAATCCCCTCCTGGCCTCGTTGCTAGCGAGCGTTGTTACTTAGGGAGCATTTGGATCCTTAGCAAGAACAGCTTATAGCATAGCCGGGCAAGGTTAGGCGTTTGGAACTGTTAAAATATGTTAGCTTTTGTGGGCGAGCTAGCTTGTGTGGGCTAGAAAAACCTTGCTAGCTCAGGAGAGCCAGATCAGCTCGCTTCCGACGGCAAATTTCGTGTAGTAGTAACATAGACTAGTAACATATGCATGTTACTACTCCCTCCGTCTAGTAACATATGCATGTTACTAGTAAGTCATCTTAGGTTGTCCACCGTGACCAAGGAGGATGGGAAAATGAGAGACATTAATGTTTATTTGCTAATTAATAGCATTGCATGCAATGAACTAACCACTGCATGTCATGTTTGGTAGTATCTCAAGTGATTAAAAGCATGCACACCTCTCATCTCTTATTGGTTGATATGTGAAGAAACAAGAAACAAGTTAGAAGTTAATGCACCTTGCACCACACCTAAGTGTTTTGGGATTAATTGGTTTTCATAAGATGACTTACACACCTAGACGGAGGGAGTAGTCCAAGTTACTCATCACTATGACCAGCCTAAGCAATGTAACCAAACGCTCCTTACTCTGCCTTGTTATCTCCCCCGGAAACCCAATGCATGGAGCGCAACTACGCGTTGATCAGTCAAGAAATCAAAGTCGGCTTGCATGTGAGTTAATACGTGGCCCTGCATGGTAGCTAAAACGGCATCTCTTAGTTGTTTGGATTAATTGTTGCGTTTAGAGACAGAAATCGGGGCTTTGATTGGAGGAATGACCGGTCAAGTTTCTCCTTCTCCTCTAATCTGCTTGCACCTTGGTCCCGCTGCACCTTCTAACTTTTGGGGAACGTAGCAATAATTCAAAATTTTCCTACGTATCACTAAGATCAATCTAGGAGATTCTAGCAACGAGAGAGGGAGAGGATGTGCATCTTCATACCTTTGAAGACCGCTAAGCGGAAGCGTTACAAGAACGCGGATGATGGAGTCGTACCCACGGCGGTTCAAATCACGGAAGATCTGATCTAGCACCGAACGGACGGCGCCTCCGCGTTCAACACACGTATAGCCTGGGGACGTCTCCTCCTTCTTGATCCAGTAAGGGGAGAGCAGAAGTTGAGGGAGAGCTCTGGCAGCACGACGACGTGGTGTTGGAAGTCGTGGTATTCCTGCAGGGCTTCGCCAAGCACTACAGAGGAGGAGGAAGAGTTGGAGGACGGAGGGGCTGCGCCAATGGAAGGGTTTTTGCTGCCCTCCCACCCCCTCACTATATATAGGGGGAAGGGAGGAGGAGGAGGCGCCCTAGGGTTCCCTAGGGGAGGGGCGGCGGCCACAGGGGAAACCCTAGATGGGTTTGGGCGCCCCCACCCCCTAGGAAACTTGCCCCCCAAGCCGGCAGGGGCGGCTGCCCTAGGGGTGGCGCCCCCACCTCTCCAGGTTACGTGATATGGGGTGGGAGGGGCGCTCAGCCCCTTAGTGGGCTGATGTGCCCCCTCCCCTTGGCCCATAAGGCCCCCCAACGCTTGTCGGGGCCTCCGAAACCCCTTTCGGACACGCTAGTCATCACCTGGTACCCCCGGAACAATTCCGGACTCCAATACCCTTCGTACAATATACCGATCTTCACCTCCGGACCATTTCAGAGCTCCTCGTCACGTCCGGGATCTCATCCGGGACTCCGAAGAACCTTCGGTAACCACATACTATTTCCCATAACAACTCTAGCGTCACTGAACCTTAAGTGTGTAGACCCTACGGGTTCGGGAAGCATGCAGACATAACCGAGACGTTCCCCGGTCAATAACCAATGCTGGATCTGGATACCCATGTTGGCTCCCACATTTTCCACGACGATCTCATCGGATGAACCACGATGTCGGGGATTCAATCAATCCCGTATACAATTCCCTTTGTCAATCGGTATGTTACTTGCCCGAGATTCGATCGTTGCTATCCCAATACCTTGTTCAATCTCGTTACCGGCAAGTCACTTTACTCGTTCCGTAATGCATGATCTCGTGACTAACTACTTAGTCACATTGAGCTCATTATGATGATGCATTACCGAGTGGGCCCAGAGATACCTCTCCGTCATACGGAGTGAGAAATCCTAGTCTCGTTTCGTGCCAACCCAACAGACACTTTCAGAGATACCTGTAGTGCACCTTTATAGACACCCAGTTATGTTGTGACGTTTGGTACACCCAAAGCATTCCTATGGTATCCAGGAGTGGTACAATCTCATGGTCTAAGGAAATGATACTTGACATTTAGAAAACCTCTTAACAAAGGAACTACATGATCTTGTGCTATGCTTAGGATTGGGTCTTGTCCGTCACATCATTCCTCTAATGATGTGATCCCGTTATCAATAACCATGTATTGATCAACGAGCTAGTCAACTAGAGGCTCACTAGGGACATGTTGTGGTCTATGTATTCTCACATGTATTATGGTTTCCAGTTAATACAATTATAGCATGAACAATAGACAATTACCATAAACAAGGAAATACAATAATAACCATGGGGTTTGATCATATCTTGCTTGTGAGAGAGGTTATTAGTCAATGGGTCTGAACCCTTTAGATCCATGTGTGCTTTACAAATCTCTACATCATCTTGTAGATGCAGCTACCACTCGCTATTTGGAACTATTCCAAATAACTATTCTACTATGTGAGTCCGGTTTACTACTTGGAGTCATCTAGATGAGTGTCAAAGTTTGCATCGATGTAACCCTTTATGACAAACACTTTTACCACCTCCATAATCGAGAAAATTCCTCAGTCCACTAGTTACTAAGGATAAATTTGACCGCTGTCCTATGATCCATTCCTGGATCACTCTTGTACCCCTTGACTGACTCATGGCAAGGCACACTTCAGATGCGGTACACAGCATAGCATATTGTAGAGCCTACGTCTAAAGCATAGGGGACGACCTTCATCCTTTCTCTCTCTTCTGCCGTGCTCAGGTCTTGAGTCTTACTCAATACTCACACCTTATAACACAGACAAGAACTCCTTCTTTGCCGATCTATTTTGAACTACTTCAAAATCTTGTCACGGTGTGTGTTCATTTGAAAGTACTATTAAGCGTTTTTTATCTATCCTTATAGATCTTGATGCTCAATGTTCAAGTAGCTTAATCCAGGTTTTCCATTGAAAAACACTTTTCAAATAACCCTATATGCTTTCCAGAAATTCTACATCATTTCTGATCAACAATATGTCAACAACATATACTCATCAGAAATTCTATAGTGCTCCCACTCACTTCTTTGGACATACAAGTTTCTCATAAACTTTGTATAGACCCAAAATCTTTGATCATCTCATCAAAGTGTATATTCCAACTCCGAGATGCTTACTCCAGTCCTTAGAAGGATTGCTGGAGCTTTGCATACTTGTTAGCATCTTTTAAGATTGACAAAACCTTCTAGTTGTATCGCATACAACCTTTCCTCAAGAAAAACGTCGAGGAAACAATGTTTTGACATCCTATCTGCAAGATTTCATAAATAATGTAGTAACTGCTAATATAATTTCAACATACTCTTAGCATCGCTACGAGTGAGAAAATCTCATCATAGTCAACTCCTTGAACTTGTGGGAAAACATCTTAGCGACAAGTCGAGCTTTCTTAATGGGACACTTACTATCATTGTCCGTCTTCCCTTTTAAAATCCATCTGTACCCAACAGCCTTACGACCATCAAGTAGTTCTTCCAAAGTCCATACTTTGTTTTCATACATGGATCCTCTCTCGGATTTTATGGCCTCGAGCCATTCGTCGGAATTCGGTCCCACTGTCGGTGTCAAAACCGGCGGATCTCGGGTAGGGGGTCCCGAACTGTGCGTCTAGGCGGATGGTAACAGGAGACAAGGGACATGATGTTTTTACCCAGGTTTGGGCCCTCTTGATGGAGGTAAAACCCTACTCCTGCTTGATTAATATTGATGATATGGGAGTACAAGAGTTGATCTACCACGAGATCAGAGAGGCTAAACCCTAGAAGCTAGCCTATGATATGATTGTTGTTCGTCCTATGGACTAAAACTCTCCGGTTTATATAGACACTAGAGAGGGCTAGGGTTACACAGAGTCGGTTACAATGGGAGGAGATCTACATGTCGTATCGCCAAGCTTGCCTTCCACGCCAAGGAAGGTCCTATCCGGACACGGGACAAAGTCTTTAATCTTGTATCTTCATAGTCCGGGAGTCCGGCAAAAGGTCATAGTCCGGCCATCCGGACACCCCCTAATCCAGGACTCCCTCAGTAGCCCCTGAACCAGGCTTCAATGACGACGAGTCCGGCGCGCAAATTGTCTTCGGCATTGCAAGGCGGGTTCCTCCTCCGAATACTTCATAGAAGATGTTGAACGCAAGGATAGTGTCCGGCTCTGAAAAATAGTTTCCACATACCACCATAGAGAGATTAATATTCGCACAAATCTAATCTGCTGACGTATTCCATAGCGTGACATCATGCCACAGCCAAGCCTTTATTCGAATCTGTCCCACCTCGGCGTGTTTAGCGAGGCGGTTCCCTTGGAACGTCTTGTCAAAGCAGAGAGCGTGCCCCCTTATTCCGGGATTCTCATCAATACGGGCGTGGGTAACCCAACCGCGTCATTAATCGCGGCGCTTGGGAGAAAAGCGAGTTTTACCAGGCTGGTGGGGGCACATGGTTGCGGCCACCCATATAAGGGGATAAGAATCTACCCTTTCCATATACGCCTTCCTTCTCCTTCGCTTATCCATTCCTGCGCACTCGAGCTCCAGCGCCCAAGTCCGCACTTCCCACCTCAACCTTCTCCAATCATGTCCGGAGCGGGAGGCAAGTGGATGGCCTCCTCCATTACGGAGGGGCAAATCAACAAGTTGAGAAAAGCCGGATACTTGTCTAACGACATCGCGCACCGGCTCCCAGATGAGGGGCAGCTCATCCCCACCACCAGGCCCCATGAGAGGGTCGTGTTTCTCCCCCATTTCCTCCACGGACTGGGCTTTCCTCTTCACCCATTCGTCCGGGGGCTCATGTTCTACTACGGCCTGGACTTCCACGATCTGGCCCCGAACTTCATCCTCAACATCTCGGTGTTTATCGTCGTGTGTGAGGTCTTCCTCCGCATCCAGCCCCACTTTGGCTTATGACTGAAGACCTTCAATGTCAAGCCAAAGGTTGTGGGCGGGCGACAAGCGGAGTGTGGAGGCGCCATGGGGGGCAAGATGGCCAACGTCACATGGCTCGAGGGCTCCTTTGTGGAAACCATAAAAGGGTGGCAATCGGGGTGGTTCTACATCATCGAGCTGTGTGACCGTGAATGGGCAGCGGCCCCCGAGTTCTGATCTGGCATCCCCACGCGGCTCACCTCATGGAAAGAGACGGGCCTGTCGTGGGGTAATCCGGAAGAGGCGACCGGACTCCAAACCTGCGTCCAGAACCTGATGGACAAGAAGGTTAAACTCGTCAAAGTAGTCCAGGTCATGCTCTTCCGCCAGATCCTCCTGTGTCAACGGCGGGCTTTTAATTTGTGGGAATTTGACCCGGCTCAGCACCAAACTCTGTCCAGGCTCTTCGACACAGCGCACGAAGATGCTTGGAAGGTGCTTTTCAAGAGCTCCGAGGTCCACCCTCCCACTACCGAGGATCACGGATTCTGCGCGAAGCGCCAAGCCAGCGCGGTAAGCTTAGTTTACCCATTACAGGGTATTTTTTCATAGTTTGACTCTATGCGGGATCTAAACTCCCATTCCTTTAACAGGACTGGCAGAAGAAGGCCGGGCAGATCGACTTTCCGGCTCCTTTGCCCGAAGACCCAGCGGACGCCCGTTTGGCAAAGCTGCTGGCTCCGGCACCTCACGTGGTGCCGGAGAAGAAGGCCACGGGAACTCAAAGGAGCTCCCGGCGCCTGGTGGTGTTGGACTCATCGCCCGACGACCCCAAAGCGCACTCCTCCTCTGAAGACGAGGAGGAGGAAGAAGAAGCCTCTCCCCCTCCAGCGGGGGGAGGCTCGAAAAGGATGGCCGCCCCGACTGGGGAGGCCGGAGGGTCCAAGAAGGGGAAGACCCTTCTTCCGGACTATGCCTCCGACGCCGATGACGGCGGAGAGGAGTGGCCAACCAGGGCCAAGCCCCTGGCAACATCGTAAGTATTCGGATACCAGAATAACTCATGGCGTTCCTTTAGTGCACAACACCTTCTGATGCCGAATATAATTATGCACTCCGCCCAAGGCTTAGCTCGACGATTCGTCGAGTGGCTCCCTGGATTCGTCGAATATGAATAATCTTTCGCTTCCGACGGCTTCCTCCCCCCGCCCTACGGACGAAGCCGAGGTGGAGTCCTAAAAGGGGCTGAGCCAGGAGGAGGTGGTCCTGGAGGCGCAGCAAGGCGACCTCCCGGACTCCAGGCCCAAAGGGGATAAAACCCTGGAGGGATCTAAGTCCGGCCCTGGGCCGGACGCCACACCGGAACCTTTAGTGGTTCCGAAGTCCGGCAGGCGGACCCTTCGCAAGAAGGGCAAGCCTACAACACCGGCGGCCTCCGTCCAACCGGAGGCGCTAGACAATTTGATGGAGGTGCTTAACGGCGCCTCCATCGACGAGGAGCACCGCACTATTATGAGTGCGGTGATCGAGAAGGTTCAGTCCGCCAAGAGCGGGCTGACAAAAGCCTGCCAGCCTTTTAACAGGCTTTGAGGTATGTATTTAAAACATGTAAAAATGTTACCGCATAGACAGTAGCCCCTGATGCTCTGTTTGGTGTTCGGAAAGAAAAGCTGGACTGAGGATCGAAAAAGATATACACAGGAGTCTAACAGAAATGTGTCAATATGGGAATGCAGGCTGCGCTGCTGACCTCTGCCGCACTAACTGCGGAGGTCGATGCATTGAAGCAGAGCCTCGAGCGGTCCAAGAACAAGCTCGGCCTTGCCAAGAAGCAGCTCGAAGACAAGGAAGGTAGGTAGTGCCTTATGTAAATATATATAAAAATACTTGGTTGCAAATAATGACAGGACCAACGTGAATGTTTACAGGGGCCACAACCGAGGTGGCGACCTTGAAGGAAGCGTTGTCCAAGGCCGAAGACAGTGCGGCCATGGAGCGCATCGAGCGGGAGACACAAGAGACGCGGGTGGCGGAGGTGCGGCAAGAGCTCGATGCTCTCGTGAAGAAACACGAGAGTTTAGAGCTTGACTCAAAGACTCGAGAGTCCGAGATTGCCTTGGCACTTGAAAGCGCCAAGTCTGCCAAGGCCGAAGCCCAAAAAGCCCTCCAGGAGATTGAGGCCATGAAAAAGATAGCGGCGGGTAAGGCATTCTTTATGCAAAGTAAGCATGTGAAAGTGAATTACGTGTTACTTACCCGAATCCGGAGCTCTCCAGGAGCATTCGCAGATCTGCCCTGCAGTGTGTCCGCCGCCGCCGCATTCTACCGAGCCGAAGAGGGGAGCTCAACGGAGAAGGTGTTCTGGTCCCAGTATGCTGAGGCAGGACACCCGGTGCCCTTGAGTGCCAGCTAAAGCAGTTGGTCGAGCTCCATAAGGTGGCTGAACAGGCCATGAAGGGCCTTATAGGCCGGCTGTGGCCTGGGGAGGTCCTGCCTGAGAGCTACTTTGGGCTGGTGAGGCGGCTGGTGGATGCCTGTCCGCGGCTTGAAGTCATCAAGCGCTCCGTATGCATCGAAGGCGCCCGTAGGGCTTTTGCCCGTGCTAAAGTGCACTCGGGCAAGCTGGATGCTGAGAAGCTGGTGACAGAAGGGCCACCGGAGGTGAAGGAGCATCGCAGGCCCGAGATGTATTATGAGGGCATCCTGAAGGGTGCCCGTCTTGTGGCGAATGAATGTACCAGGGATGTAATTTTTGAGTAAACTCGCTCATGTTTATCATGTGCGCTGAAAACTTGTTCATATGCGCTAAGCAATGCTTTTTTGAGTTTAAAATATTACCTTTTGTGCGGTCGTTTATTAAATCTGAGAGATGCAAGTCGTCGGCTTCTGCCCCCATGCCGCGAGTGCTGGGGTGTTCGGGATAAACCTGAGCGCTCTTGTTCCCATTCTTGGGTCTTTCGAGGGAGGCGCTCAGCACAACGAACAAGGCAATCGGACTTATAATGCTTTATCACTCTCACTTAGCCATAGAATTCTATAATTTTAAACTTCAGCGAAGCCCCTAGTATTCGAAAGTCTGAGTTTGGGGCGCTATCCACGCCTAGGCCAGACAAAGCCACCTCCTCGCTCTAAGCGGCATAAGTCTTTAAGGACTCAAAAAACCTCGCAAACAATGGCTGGCTCTCGCCCTATCATGACGGTCAATTTTAGCTTTCTCTACTGAGGTGTTAACCCAGCTCAAATGGGGCACAATCGCAGTAGTTCTCCCAGCACTACCTTAGCCGATATAGCGGAACGTAAGGTACCAAAACATGGGAGCTGGGCAAACCCAACTATTGACCCAAGACATGATTCGGATCCTATGCATATAATGCTATAAGTTTGGGGTGCCGCACTCATGAGAGTGTTCGGTCTTCTCACACCGTATTCTGGAGTAATTATGCCCCTGGTGTATTGGCCGTACCAAAGTGTACGGTTGCATAGTGTCAAAACTAAACATATGTAAGAAATAAATGCAATAATAGACAAGAGCTATATATTGTTTATTAAAGGGCTGCTATGAGAGCAGAACGATACAAATAGTGCGATAAGCAAGAGATGAGATTATTTAACATGTCCCTCTCTAGGGGCAAGCTGCGAGACTTTAAGTAAGACAGGTATTTAGCTCGTTATAGAGACCACCTAGACGTTCGACGTGGCTTGCTGTCTCCCTGGCTGTTGCATCGTGTGTTCGGCGAGTGTACTGCCGGACAGGTCTTCCGAATAGCGGAGTCCTAAAAGTAAAAAAATGGAAAATCACAAAAATAGGGAGCCCCTAGTACGGTTAAGCCGCATTCTGGGCATGCCGTGGTTGTGCCCCTCCCCTTATGCCCATGGTATTTCCAGAGCGTAATTATGTACGTGTGGTACTGGTTTCGCAATCTCGCGAGGGCTGGGGCTGGGGCCGCACTGCTATGCTGGCTCGGAACGTGCCAGACGGTCTTGTTGTAGGTTATCCCGGGCGTGCTTGACGGTGTCCGGACGCTTAGCAGCCGGACTGGAGAATTGCCTTGAGAGGCTACTTTGTACTTCCGCCGCGAGGGCCGCCATGTGATCCTCTGTTCGGAGAGAGTGTTCGGTGTTTCCATTGACCGTAATGACTCCGCGAGGGCCTGGCATCTTGAGCTTGAGATATGCATAGTGCGGCACCGCATTGAACTTTGCAAATGTGGTTCGTCCGAGCAGGGCATGATAGCCACTGCGGAACGGGACTATGTCGAAGATTAACTCCTCGCTTCAGAAATTATCCGGGGATCCGAAGACCACTTAGAGTGTAATTGAGCCTGTACAACTGGCCTCTACACCTGGTATGACGCCTTTAAAGGTCATCTTTGTGGGTTTAATCCTTGAGGGATCTATGCCCGTTTTCCGCACTGTATCCTGATAAAGCAGGTTGAGGCTACTGCCGCCGTCCATGAGGACTCTAGTGAGGTGAAATCCGTCAATGATTGGGTCTAGGACCAATGCGGCGAATCCGCCGTGACGAATGCTAGTGGGGTGGTCCCTTCGATCAAAAGTGATCGGGCAGGAGGACCATGGGTTGAACTTTGGGGCGACTAGCTCCAACGCATATACGTCCCTGAGCGCATGCTTCCGTTCCCTTTTGGGGATGTGGGTTGCGTATATCATGTTCACCGTCCGCACTTGTGGGGGAAAGCCCTTCTGTCCTCTGTTGTTCGGCGACCGGGGCTCCTCCTCGTCATCGCTATGCGGCCCCTTGTCTCTGTTTTCGGCACTTAACTTGCCCGCCTGCTTGAACACCCAACAATCCCTGTTGGTGTGATTGGCTGGTTGTTCGGGGGTGCCGTGTATCTGGCATGAGCGATCGAGTATCCGGTCTAAACTGGATGGGCTCGGAGTATTTCTTTTGAATGGCTTTTTCCGCTAACCAGGTTTAGAGCCTTTGAATCCGGCATTAACTGCCATATCCTCAGTGTTGTCGCCGTTAATGCGGCGCTTGTGCTTGTTGCGACGTGACCTGCCATTGTTGTCCTTGGTATACGAATTACCAGGGCTCTTGGTCATGTTATTGCTACGAGCTAGCCAGCTGTCTTCTCCCGTGCAAAAGCGGGTCATGAGTGTCGTGACGGCTGCCATGGATTTCGGCTTTTCCTGTCCTAGGTGCCGGGCAAGACATTCGTCCCGGATGTTATGCTTGAAGGCTGCGAGGGCCTCTGCGTCCGGACAGTCGACTATTTGATTTTTCTTGGTTAGGAACCGTGTCCAGAATTGTCTGGCTGATTCCTCTGGTTGCTGAATTATGTGGCTTAGGTCATCGGCATCTGGTGGTCGCACATAGGTGCCCTGGAAATTGTCCAGGAATGCGGATTCCAGGTCCTCCCAGCAACCAATTGACTCTGCTAGCAAGCTGTTAAGCCAATGTCGAGCCGGTCCTTTAAGCTTGAGTGGGAGGTATTTGATAGCATGTAGATCATCACCACGGGCCATGTGGATGTGAAGGAGATAATCCTCGATCCATACCGTAGGATCTGTTATGCCATCATATGATTCGATGTTTACGGGTTTAAAACCCTCGGGGATTTGATGATCCATAACTTCATCTGTGAAGCATAGTGGGTGTGTGGCGCTTCTGTACTAGGCTATATCACGACGTAGCTCGGATGAGCTTTGTCTGTTGTGTTCGGCCTGGCCGTATTTGCCATATCCGGCGTTGCGGTTATCGTCACGTGTCGTGGGGCGCCCGCGTGATCCGTAGATTGATCTTGTTTGCCTTGCCTTGTCCTCCAATATGTCTTGCAGGTCTGGCACGTTTCCCCATGCCTTGGTACTTTTTGAGCGGCGCCGGGGTGCGGCTTGAGTTGATGGCCGAAAGGCCTCTCTGTCGTGGCCACGGGGTGGCCGATCGGCCGCATCATACGCTGGTGATGTAGGTTTAGTTGCCTCCTCCTCTAGTTGGGGTAGCAGCCTGCGCTTTGGGTAGCTCTTGGAGGGGCGTTCGAGTTTATACTCTTCGACAGCTAGGACTTCTATCCATCTGTCGGCTAGCAAGTCTTGGTCAGCTCTAAGCTGCTGCTGTTTTCTCTTGAGGCTGCTTGCCGTCGCCATGAGCCTGCGTTTGAAACACTTTTGTTCGACGGGGTCCTCAGGCACGACAAATTCGTCGTCGTCGAGGCTTGCTTCGTCTTCGGAGGGAGGCATGTAATTATCGTCCTCGACCTCTCTGTCTGCCGCTCTCTCATGAGGGTTGGCTTCTCCATCCTCCTGCGCTGAATCCTACTGGAGGGGGTTGTCTTCGGCACTCTCCGGGGTGTTATTGTCTCCGGTGCCGTCATCGCCATTTTTGCTTTGGCGGGATTTAGAGCGGCGCCGCTGACGCCGGCGCTTAGGCTGTTTCTTGGAGGGGTCATCCTCCGTTGTCCCATCGCCATCCCCTTCTTTCGGGGTATCCACCATGTATATGTCGTACGACGAGGTGGCTTTCCAGTGCCCTATAGGTGCTGGTTCTTGGTCGTCTCCTTCATTGGCGTCCATACCGTCGATGTCTTCGGAGTCAAAGTCGAGCATGTCGGTTAAATCGTCGACAGTGGCTACAAAGTGGGTGGTGGGTGGGCTTCGAATTTCTTCGTCGTCCGCATCCCAACCCTGCTGACCATAGTCCGGCCAGGGCTCTCCTGATAAAGAGAGAGACTTTAGTGAATTCAGGATGTCGCCAAAGGGCGAGTGTTGAAAGATGTCTACAGTGGTGAACTCCATGATCGGAGCCCAATTGGGTTCGATCGGGAGAGGTGCGGAAGATTTGGAGTCCGGAATGGAGTCCGGCACCTTGGAGTCTCGAGCTCCGCGAAGGACAAGATTGGTGTTCGGCTTGGTCGCCATAGAGATTGCAGCCCCCGAGGCAGCGTCTAGCCGCCCGTCCTCGATCGGCGCAGTCGGCTCCGAGCTAAGGGTCGGAGCGGACACCTGAGCGGCACACTGGGCGCTGTCCGGCGGCAGAGCTAGATCATGCCCGTTGTGACAGTGCGGCACGCTCGGCTGTGGCTCGAATCCGTTGAAGATCAAGTCTCTGCGGATGTCAACCGTGTAGTTTAAACTTCCAAATCTGACCTGATGGCAAGGGGCGTAGTTTTCAATCTGCTCCAAATGGCCAAGTGAATTGGCCCGCAATGCAAAGCCGCCGAATACGAAGATCTGTCCGGGGAGAAAAGTCTCACCCTGGACCGCGTCGTGGTTGATGGTCGAAGAAGCCATCGGGCCTGAAGGTGATGACACAGAGGAACTCTCAATGAAAGCACCAATGTCGGTGTCAAAACCGGCGGATCTCGGGTAGGGGGTCCCGAACTATGCGTCTAGGCGGATGGTAATAGGAGACAAGGGACACAATGTTTTTACCCAGGTTCGGGCCCTCTCGATGGAGGTAAAACCCTACTCCTGCTTGATTAATATTGATGATATGGGTAGTACAAGAGTTGATCTACCACGAGATCAGAGAGGCTAAACCTTAGAAGCTAGCCTATGGTATGATTGTTGTTCGTCCTATGGACTAAAACTCTCCGGTTTATATAGACACCGGAGAGGGCTAGGGTTACACAGAGTCGGTTACAATGGGAGGAGATCTACATATCCTATCACCAAGCTTGCCTTCCACACCAAGGAAAGTCCTATCCGGACACGAGACGAAGTCTTTAATCTTGTATCTTCATAGTCCGGGAGTCCGGCCAAAGGTCATAGTCCGGCCATCCGGACACCCCCTAATCCGGGACTCCCTCACCCACCATCGCTTCTCCATAGCTCGTAGGTTCATTGTTGTCTAGCAACATGACCTCCAAGACAGGATTTCGTACCACTTTGAAGTAGTATGCATCCTTGTCGACCTACGAGGTTTGGTAGTGACTTGATCCGAAGTTCGATGATCACTATCATCAGCTTCCACTTCAATTGGTGTAGGCGCCACAGGAAAAACTTCCCGTGCCCTGCTACACACTAGTTGAAGTGACGGTTCAATAACCTAATAAAGTCTCCACCATCCTCCCACTCAATTTTTTCGAGAGAAACTTTTCCTTGAGAAAGGACCCGTTTCTAGAAACAATCACTTTTGCTTCCGGATCTGAGACAGGAGGTATACCCAACTATTTTGGGTGTTCCTATGAAGATGCATTTATCCGTTTTGAGTTCGAGCTTATTAGGATGAAACTTTTCCACATAAGCGTCGCAGCCCCAAACTTTCAAGAAACGACAACTTAGGTTTGTCTAAACCATAGTTCACACGGTGTCATCTCAACGGAATTACGTGGTGCCCTATTAAAGTGGATGCGGTTGTCTCTAATGCCTAATCCATAAACGATAGTGGTAATTCGACAAGAGACATCATGGATGCACCATATCCAATAGGGTGTAGCTATGATGTTCGGACACACCATCACACTATGGTGTTCCAGGCGGTATTAGTTGTGAAACAATTTCCATAATGTCTTAATTTTGTACCAAACTCGTAACTCAGATATTCATCTCTATGATCATATCATAGACATTTTATCCTCTTGTCACGACGATCTTCAACTTCACTCTGAAATTACTTGAACCTTTCAATAATTCAAACTTGTGTTTCATCAAGTAAATATACTTAGCATCTACTAAATCATCTGTGAAGTAAGAACATAATGATATCCACTGCGTGCCTAAGCACTCATTGGACTGCACACATCAAAATGTATTACTTCCAACAAGTTGCTTTCTTGTTCCATCTTACTGAAAACGAGGCTTTTCGGTCATCTTGCCCATGTGGTATGATTTGCATGTCTCGAATGATTCAAAATCAAGTGAGTCCAAATGATCCATCTGCATGGAGTTTCTTCATGTGTATATACCAATAGACATGGTTCACATGTCTCAAACTTTTCAAAAAACGAGTGAGTCCAAAGATCCATCAACATGGATCTTCTTCATGCGTTTTATACCAATATGACGCAAATGGCAGTGCCACAAGTAGGTGGTACTATCATTACTATCTTATATCTTTTGGCATGAACATGTGTATCACTACGATCGAGATTCAATAAACCATTCATTTTAGGTGCAAGACAATTGAAGGTATTATTCAAATAAACAGAGTAACCATTATTCTCCTTAAATAAATAACCGTATTGCGATAGACATAATCCAATCATGTCTATGCTCAATGCAAACACCAAATAACAGTTATTTAGGTTTAACATCGGTCCCGATGGTAGAGGGAGCGTGCGATGTTTGATCACGTCAACCTTGGAAATATTTCCAACACATATCGTCACCTCGTATTTAGCTAGTCTCCGTTTATTCCGTAGCCTTTTATTTCGAGTTACTAACACTTAGCAACTGAACCGGTATCTATTATCATGGTGCTACTAGGAGTACTAGTAAAGTACACATTAATATAATGTATATCCAATATACTTCTGTCGACCTTGCCTGCCTTCTTATCTACCAAGTATCTAGGGTAATTCTACTCCAGTGACCGTTCCCCTTATTACAGAAGCACTTAGTATCGGGTTTGGGTTCAACCTTGGGTTTCTTCACTAGAGCAACAACTGTTTTGTCGTTTCATGAAGTATCCCTTCTTGCCCTTGCCCTTCTTGAAACTAGTGGTTTCACTAACCATCAACAATTGATGCTCCTTTTTGATTTCTACTTTCGCGGTGTCAAACATCGCAAATAGCTCAAGGATCATCATATCTATTCTTGATATGTTATAGTTCATTACGAAGCTCTAGTAGCTTGGTGGCAGTGACTTCGAAGAAACATCACTATCTCATCTGGAAGATTAAATCCCACTCGATTCAAGTGATTGTAGTACTCAGACAATCTGAGCACATGCTCAACGATTCAACTTTTCTCCCTTAGTTTGTAGGCCAAACTCGTCAGAGGTCTCATACCTCTTAACGTGGGCACTATCCTGAAATCCCAATTTCAGCCCTCAGAACATCTCATATGTTCTGCGACGTTTCAAAATTCGTCTTCGGCGCCTCAATTCTAAACCGTTTAACATTACTGAACTTTCACGTAGTCATCAAAACGTGTATGTCATATGTTCACAACATCCACAGATGACATTCGAGGTTCAGCACACCGAGTGGTGCATTAAATACATAAGCCTTCTACGCAGCAATGAGGACAATCCTCAGTTTAGGCACCCAGTCCGCATAATTGCTACTATCAACTTTCAACTAAATTTTCTCTAGGAACATATCTAAAACAGTAGAACTAAAGCACAAGTTATGACATAATTGCAAAGACCTTTTGACTATGTTCATGATAATTGAGTTCATCTAATCAAATTATTTAATGAACTCCCACTTAGACAGACATCCTTCTAGTCATCTAAGTGATACATGATCCGAGTCAACTAGGCTGTGTCCGATCATCACGTGAGACGGACTAGTCATCATCGGTGAGCATCTCTATGTTGATCGTATCTACTATACGATTCATGTTTGACCTTTCGATCTCTTGTGTTCCGAGGCCATGTTTGTACATGCTAGGCTCGTCAAGTCAACCTAAGTGTTTCGCGTGTGTAAATCTGGCTTACACCCGTTGTATGCGAACGTTAGAATCTATCACACCCGATCATCATGTGGTTCTTCGAAACAACGAACTTTCGCAACGGTGCATAGTTAGGGGGAACACTTTCTTGAAATTTTAATGAGGGGTCATATTATTTATGCTATTGTTGTTCTAAGCAAATAAGATGTAAACATGAAAACATCACATGCAAATCATAAAGTGACATGATATGGCCAATATCATCTTGCGCCTTTGATCTCCATCTTCGAGGCGCGGCATGATCACCTTCATCACTGGCATGACACCATGATCTCCATCATCATGATCTCCATCATCGTGTCTTCATGAAGTTGTCTCACCAACTATTACTTCTACTACTACTATGTCTAACGGTTAGCAATAAAGTAAAGTAATGACATGGCATTTTCAATGACACGCGGGTCATATAATAAATTAAGACAACTCCTATGGCTCCTGCCGGTTTTCAAACTCATCGACATGCAAGTCGTGATTCCTATTACAAGAACATGATCAATCTCATACAACACATATATCATTCATCACATTCTTTTGGCCATATCACATCACATAGCATACCCTGCAAAAACAAGTTAGACGTCCTCTAATTGTTGTTGCATGTTTTACGTGGCTGCTATGGGTTTCTAGCAAGAACGTTTCTTACCTACGCAAAAGCCACAACGGTGATATGCCAATTGCTATTTACCCTTCATAAGGACCCTTTTCATCAAATCCGATCCGACTAAAGTGGGAGAGACTGGCACCCGCTAGCCACCTTTATGCAACAAGTGCATGTCAGTCGGTGGAACCTGTCTCACATAAGCGTACGTGTAAGGTCGGTCCGGGCCGCTTCATCCCACGATGCCGCCAAATCAAGATAAGACTAGTAACGGTAAGCATATTGAATAAACCAACGCCCACAACTACTTGTGTTCTACTCGTGCATAGAATCTACGCAATAGACCTAGCTCTGATACCACTGTTGGGGAACGTAGCAATAATTCAAAATTTTCCTACGTATCACCAAGATCAATCTAGGAGATTATAGCAACGAGAGAGGGAGAGGATGTGCATCTTCATACCTTTGAAGATCTCTAAGCGGAAGCGTTACAAGAACGCGGATGATGGAGTCGTACTCGCGGCGATTCAAATCGCGGAAGATCCGATCTAGCGCCGAACGGACGGCGCCTCCATGTTCAACACACGTACAGCCCGGGGACCTCTCCTCCTTCTTGATCCAGCAAGGGGAGAGGAGAAGTTGAGGGAGAGCTCAGGCAGCACGACGGCGTGGTGGTGGAGCTCGTGGTATTCATGCAGGGCTTCACCAAGCACTACAGAGGAGGAGGAAGAGTTGGAGGAGGGAGGGGTTGCGTCAATGGAAGGGTTTTTGCTGCCCTCCCACCCCCTCACTATATATAGGGGGAAGGGAGGAGGAGGAGGCACCCTAGGGTTCCCTAGGGGAGGGGCGGCGGCCACAGGGGAAACCCTACATGGGTTTGGGCGCCCCCACCCCCTAGGAAAATTGCCCCCCAAGCCGAGGGGGGGCGGCTGCCCTAGGGGTGGCGCCCCCACCTCTCCAGGTTACGTGAGATGGGGTGGGAGGGGTGCTCATCCCCTTAGTGGGCTGATGTGCCCCCTCCCCTTGGCCCATAAGTCCCCCCAACGCTTGTTGGGGCCTCCGAAACCCCTTTCGGACACGCTGGTCATCACCTGGTACCCCCAGAACAATTCCGGACTCCAATACCCTTCGTCCAATATACCGATCTTCACCTCCGGACCATTCCGGAGCTCCTCTTCACGTCCGGGATCTCATCTAGGACTCCGAACAACCTTTGGTAACCACATACTATTTCCCATAACAACTCTAGCGTCACTGAACCTTAAGTGTGTAGACCCTACGGGTTCGGGAACCATGCACACATGACCGTGACGTTCTTCGGTCAATAACCAATAGCGGGATCTGGATACCCATGTTGGCTCCCACATGTTCCACGATGATCTCATCAGATGAACCACGATGTGGGGGATTCAATCAATCCCGTATACAATTCCCTTTGTCAATCGGTATGTTACTTGCCCGATATTTGGTCGTCGCTATCCCAATACATCGTTCAATCTCATTACCGGCAAATCACTTTACTCGTACCATAATGCATGATCCCATGACTAACTACTTAGTCACATTGAGCTCATTATGATGATGCATTACCGAGTGGGCCCAGAGATACCTCTCTTTCATATGGAGTGACAAATCCCAGTCTCGATTCGTGCCAACCCAACAGACACTTTCGGAGATACCTATAGTGCACCTTTATAGCCACCCAGTTACGTTGTGATGTTTGGTACACCCAAAGCATTCCTACGGTATCTGGGAGTTGTACAATCTCATGGTCTAAGGAAATGATACTTGACATTTAGAAAATCTCTTAGCAAACGAACTACACGATCTTGTGCTATGCTTAGGATTGGGTCTTGTCAATCACATCATTCTCCTAATGATGTGATCCCGTTATCAATGACATCCAATGCCCATGGTCAGGAACCCATAACCATCTATTGATCAACGAGCTAGTCAACTAGAGGCTCACTAGGGATATGTTGTGGTCTATGTATTCACACATGTATTATGGTTTCCAGTTAATACAATTATAGCATGAACAATAGACAATTATCATGAACAAGGAAATACAAATAACCATTTTATTATTGCATCTAGGGCATATTTCCAACACTAACATGACTTATTACACCTAGACGGAGGGAGTAGTACGAGATACGGTGGCACACTGACTTAGGTCGAATACAAGTGCCCAAAATTGTGTGTATGTTGTAATAAGGATTCACTTAAAATAGTACGTGAGCGAACAGAGGGATCAATTGGACAGTGTTCCCGAGCAGTAGCGAGATGTGTGAGGTAAGATACACCGCTGGTGATTTTAATTTTTCTTATTAATTTGTTTGTTTCACCCTCTGACTGGTGGGACCCAACGTACTACGTGGAGAGAGGTAAGGTGACTAAGGCTCCATTATTTCTGCACCACTGTGGATAGTCTTACCACCAAAGCCACATGACACGATTATGATTTAAATCCCAATGACTCCCACACACACAGAAAACACGGCATGCTTGTCACATGAATGCAGGAATGTATAAAAAGGTTATTTTCCTCTTGTTGAATATAACGGGAGGGTTGTGTAGCTGGGTAGCCTGTTCGCTCATCAAATTTGAGTTTCGGGTTCGATAACTACACTTGAGCATAACTCATGCCAGGAGGATTCTTTGACTGGTCAAAATGGATGGATACGGAGCTATACGATCTCGTAGTGACCGTATAATCACCTCATCACGTATAGGGTTTGCACTCTTCACACTCTCTCTCCAGTATATATATACACGTTGGGCCTCAGCGCTTGTAGTTGCTCTCTTCACACTCTCTCACCCTCTCCAGATCTAAACAAGACTTCGTTGGCCTCTCTCTTAGCACTTGTAGTTGCTCTCTTCACACTCTCTCACCCTCCCCAGATCTAAACAAGACTTCGTTGGCCTCTCTCTCTCAGCGCTTGTAGTTGCTCTCTTCACACTCTCTCACCCTCTCCAGATCTAAACAAGACTTCGTTGGCCTCTCTCTCTCCCCTCACTACTGGTCAAAGAGCCGGCAGGATCCGTCCGCCGGGAAGCGAAGGAGGCTTAACATTGTCGCCGTCGGTGAGGGAGGGAATCCACTACTGGCGCAGATATTCACTTTCACCCAGCGGCAGCGCGAGAGGGCCTCCGACCCCTTCTTCTTCACCACCGTACATAGTGTGGGCCGAACGGCCTCCGGTCGCCCACCAAACCACACCCCAAGAACCTTAAGGTATAATTTACTTATTCCACATGCATTGCTCTAGCTACATGTGGGATTTTTCCGTTTCTGCACTTGAATCTAGGTGTTGGATCAAATAGGAAAGTAGTGGGGAAAGTTGTATACCATGAATCTAAGACGTGGTTCAAGGAGGAAAGGAATGGGGGGAAAGTAGTGGGAAAAGTTGTATAGCATGAATCTAGGACATGGTCCAAAGAGGAAAGGAAGGGGGAAAGTAGTGGGGAAAGTTGTATCGCATGAATCTAAGACGTGGTTGAAAGAGGAAAGGAATGGGGGAAAGTAGTGGGGAAATTTGTATAGCATAAATCTAGGACGTGGTTCAAAGAGGAAAGGAAGGGGGAAAGTACTAGTACAGACTGGCTATCCAGCACCCACATTGGTCGAAAAGGGAAAATAATGACAAACGCAGTACGCACATCTGTAACAAATTGATCTTTTGTTTTGGGGGACAAGGCCGTAGAGTTTGAGCAGGACTAGATTTGCTGTGCTCACATAGGGAAAGGTGTCTAAAGATAACAGAACTGGGACCAACACAAATACACTCCTTGGTTGTTTGTTATTTGTTGCAATGGACTGTGCATTACCCTAGTACATCAGTAGATGCACATGGTGCTGGTGCGTCCATTGTCCCGTGCAACTCTTTAGTTGTTGTTAATCTAAGGCCCTGTTTGGTTAAAAACTCCCTAGTCCCTACCTGCTTGGTTCCAGGGACTAAACATGGACTAGATGTTATTAAATGACATGCTAAAATATCATGTTACCCCTAGTAATGAACTAATAGAGACAAGGTGTGATGCGTGGCAGGGGCAACTGTTGGAAAAAGTCCCAAAAAGACTCTCCCTCGGGGTCTTCTTTCTTTAGTCCCAAATGCCCACTTTTAGTCCTTAAAAGTCCCTCTTGTTTGGTTTAGATGGGACTGACACGGTGTTTTTTTAGTCCCGACACGAAAATGTCCCTGTAAACAAACACCCTCTAATAATACCGCTGGAAAATTGATGCAATGCCACAGTTAAAAGTAAATTACATGTTTAACGAATTTCATTGTCAATACAATATCTATGTTAATATTAATCAATGCCAGTGTTTGAGAAATGCTAATGTCTTGCTTTCTTTCCCATTTAGATAAGGTAGATGCTTCTTTTTGTTGGCTTCTGTGTCATCCGCCATTATTGACCACTAGTTGTTTCCTTTGCACCTGTATGTAAATAGGGTTATCTACTTCACCTCGTTGCCATTGTGACCTTTTGTTGCACTGCACAAATCACTTCTGTTTTAAGAGTGTTTTGTGCAGTTCGACCAAAATGTCACACCGATAATGTTGCTTGATTGCTTAATCTTAGTGGAACTGCACAAGAGGAGATCTTACTTCCTATCCGTGTTGGCAAATTTGGTTCAGATCTTCTTCTTGTGAGTTGTTTGAATTCCGCGTCATGAGAGGTCAGTACTAGCCTTCTTTCACATGATTCTGCAGTGTGCTTTCGTATGTTGTGCTACTTGTATGGTGATGTTTCTTGATTTTAGTGAACTGCAGAAATGGAGACAAGACTTCCAATCTGTATGTGCACCATAATATCCCATTGAGGTAAGATAAGGATATTTCACAACTGTTGGCCTGTATTTTGCCACTTTCATCAGAAAATTAATGTCATTGTTTAGTGCTATACTTGTGCTCCCTAATTGACATGCCAAATCTTACATTGAAGGCGAAGCTTGTCTGTTATTGAACCAAGTGATGAAGGGGAAGAACAAGCGGAAGAAAAACAAAAATCAACTCCCGGTGCTGTAATGAAGCATTGGAACTGTGATGACACAAGTAATGATATAGTTTTGCATCTTAATTTATTGCTATGGCTAGAACGAGCAATTGTTTTGCCACTGATTTGATGCCACTCTTAATTATGTAATACGTAATTATCTCTACTTGTGCAAACAGGGATCTTCTTTGAAGATACCATATATTTTAGTGGAACTGCACAAGAAGATGTTGGAAACATTAAACTAATCGAGGAGTATATATTAAGCATGGCCACCATAGTAGATAGCAACAGATGGTTCCGGAGAAGTGTGTCATCTATATGCTCTACACAATAAGCCTCCTGACAAAGGTTGGTACTCGCCCATTGATTTCATCCATATGATTGAGCTTTGTCATCTCTATTGGTGTTGTGCTACTGTTTAGATACTATCATGAAAAAGTGGTATTGTCCTTGAGAAGTGCTTCATCTGTGTTGTTTTAAATATTTCCTTTCCTTCTTTTTGAGCAAACAGGGATGCTAGCATTTAGTTGTCCTCTTGTCTTTGTACAATAGGATCATCCTCCTATGAAGAAGAATATGGAGTACGTGAAGTGACTAGTTCCGATTATGCCACGATGAAGAAGCTCTGTCTATCTTCTCATCAAAAGGAGCAGTTGAAGGATGGTTACATTACTCCCCACAAGACCGAACTAACTTCAACCCAGAAGGACTGACAAATCTCCATTTTCTTGCTGTGATGCGCGAGTACAATGTTGTTCTAGGATTATTTCCGATGAGTTCTATTTTTCTAAAAGTGTGCTCTACATGGACCATGTAGGTGCCTGTTTAAACTGTCAATTCATAGTACAATTTGCTTTATACTAATCACTTTTTTTGTATTTGTGCAAACAGGGGTGCTCAGCTTGATTTCAATGGGAACTACACAAAATGTTCATGAATACGTCAAATCATTCATTTCCACCACAAGAAAGGAGGTGCCGATAAGTTCAAGGCGTTGCAACTTATAAGGGCGAAATCATACAAGCTACACATGAATTTGGTTGATTTTGGTGGAACTGCACAAAAAGAACAGCTGCTTTATTTAGCACGAGGTGCCATGTCAATGTCTGAACTGATGGCAAACCCTGCCCATTCCACAATCGTAGGCATTTGATATTTTGGAATGGGACAACCTTGTCAAATTTTGCTCATTGATTTTAGCAAGAAGACATGCATTTGATATTTTCGAATGGGACGCCCTTTGCTGTCAGCAGCGTCGATCAATTTTTTCTTTATTCTTTAGTTGTGAAGTAAATATTGGCTCTGACATGTGAATCGCTGAGATGCATAATCATCAATTGTTTTGAATGTTCTCTACGAATTTCCAGGCATGTGTGTTTGATTGGAATGTACAGGAACGCTAAAAAGCTGCTCAAACTCTTTGTACTCCTTTTGTTCCTTTTTACTTCGCACATTGTGAAAGTGCATACTTTCTTCTATAAGATTGTTCAAAGTAGAGATACTTTGACTGCAGACAAAACTTGTACGCAGACTAGAAAGGACCGGAGGGAGTACATGTGAAACTGCTGTAAACGAGGTGATCGCCCTGGGAATAATGCTAGTACGTATTGTTTTGCATGTTCAACCAATGCCAGTGATACAAGAATTCGAACTAATCGAAATAAATTCATTCATACACGGTCAGATTTCATATAAACATGTCGGATTTCATTACATTTCATACATTCTTCAACTAAAAAGGGGTGCGCTGGAGGTATAATTAATTAACCGAAGCTAACCACCTGTGTCCGGCAGAGCCGAACAGAAGCTTCAGTGACTTAACTGCAGGTGCAGTTGCCTAATTGACATGTGGCCCAGATGCCTATTGGGCCCACGTGTCAGTCAGCCAACTGCACCAGCAGTTAAGTAGAAGCAGCGTCCTTCTCCAACATAGCTCTCCGACTCCATGTCACCGCCAAGAAGCTAACCGGCCGTCAATGGTCAACCCGCCTAGCTTGGTTTCAACCGGAGGGTAGCAGCGGTGGCCTTACTTGGTCCCGAGCGGCAGCGACCTACCGTGTTCTATTCTTCCTCATTTTCTGTGTGGCACGGCCTCGTTGGCAGCAGGGCGGGGCCTTGGCGGAGCCGGCGATGTCCTTTGTCTCGTTGTCGGTGGGCGGTGCCTCGGCGGTGCGGGGGAAATCCCCCCCCCCTCGTTGCCAGCAGGGTGGGGCCTCGGCTGAGCCAGCAATGTCCTCTGCCTCGTTGTTGGCGGGCCAGGGCCTCGGTGGAGCCGGCGGTGTCCTCTGCCTCGTTGTTGGCGCCGCGGGGCCTCGATGGAGTAGGGCCTCATCGATGCCAGTGGAGAGGTGACTCGTCGGAGCCGGCATTGTCCTCTGCCTCATCCTCAGTCTCGCCAAACAGCGCCTTGCCCGCTTCATCACCCTCTTTGTAGGCGTCTGCAGCCTCCGCCACCCGCATGCGGTACCGCCAGCGCTCGAGGCGACCCTCGCGGGCGGAGCTGTATGAGTCGAGCAGCGCCTCCTGCTCCGCCCGCTCCATGGCGATCTTCTCCTCCGCCTGCAGGTGCTCCTGGAGGAGATGGTGGTTGTAGGTGGAGTCGGCCTGCGCCTCCTGGAACTGCTCCTCACGCTTCTGCCTCGTCGTGTCTATATATTGGGCACGAACCTCGCCGATGGTCATGGTGCAATGCACTGGCGAGGATGGCGCGGAGGAGGGGGTTGGCGCCGGATCATCGACTACCATATTCTCCATTGGGACGTCGTCGTCCTCCGGCTGCCAGCCAGCCAGTCGCTAGCAATGGTTTTCATCTCCTTGTGGTCCGTCGTCCGCCCGTCCCGAAGAGCGCTGGAGCGCGAGGAAGCCACGGTGGGCAGTAGTGGTGTCGACGGGAGAAAGGGAACGAATGTGGATGGCTACGGCTATGGCTGACGCAACAGTTTATATAGCAATTGTTGGAAGCGGAGGGAAGGACGTGTGGCACCGGAGTAGCCGCCCGGCAACCGCATATCATTAATGTGGGTGGCAGATGGACGGACAGACAGCACTTGTGTCGTTTGAAGGCGGAGCAATCGCCTACACGGAGAAGCGGGGCGGGCGGCGCTGACCGTTTCGGGCAAAAAGCGCACGCGGGAGAAGAGATGACTTTACTTGGAGAGGATGACACTGGGGACCCACCAGGGCCATAGCCTCACGTACGCAAGTGCCTCCTTATTATAGAGAACTATAGAAAAAATTGCTTCCTCCTGGTTTCCTGACATCACGGTACCACACCATTGTTAACCTATGTAGTCAATAAACGAGAGAATTGCACAAGAAGCGGCCGACAGCTGGGACCAAGCAGCTCGAGCAGTATTTGTGTTTTTGAGGTATGAGCACTCCAGAGTTTTTATTGAGCGATGTTTAGCCCGGATATTAATTTTTCTACTCTGAACAACAACGAAAACATCACTGCATGTATTAATTGGGCGGGCTGTGGCCCGTCTAGCCCAGGCCAGATATCCAGCCCAGATATTAATTTTTTTTCAAGCTGAAAATGGCTAGCCCAGCTATACTTTTTTTAGGAATACCCAGGCAAGGTCAAGTTGTTATTCTCCGCCCCACTGGGCTGCAAATGTTTCCTAGGAGGGATGCATTAGGCTTAACAAGAAAATGGGTTTTAAGAAATAATTAATGTGATGTAAATATAAAACATGGCCAGTAACTATAAAAAATGCACCGAACACGTAATTACTTTATAAAATATTATTTTTGGATATTAAAATTTTTAATTTCATTAATTGTTGCGAGCGCAATGTTTCGTTGGATTTTTACGTAATATAAATTTATATTGAAATTGTATTTAATATAACTAGAAATTTTAGGATAAAAATATTTCGGATCCCATCAAAACAAACTGTAAATGGGTTGTAATAAATTCCATTAGAATTCAAAAACGGGATGCACATTCTTACAAATCTCAAATGGTCTATAAGTTCTCTGCCACACACTTGTGGCCTTACTAAGTTGACGCGTCCCCTAAAAAAAGAATTGGCGCGTATGCAAGGCTTTGTCAACTTATAGTCAACACACAGTTCTAGCAGTAGTGGCCGTTGGATACCCATCCAACCGATGCCGTGCTTCTTCTTCAATCTCGGATATTCTAGCTTCACCCACCCAAAAAATGATTCCTCCCCGTGACATCTGGGGCGCACCGTTTTAGAAGCTGACCTATGGGTCTACTAAGTTGACGCATACCAAGGGCTTTGTTAACTTAGTCAATATAAATGATTCTAGCTCTAGTGACCGTACGATGTCCATCCAATGGCCGTCGTGCTTCTTCAACCTCTGGTCTTCTTGCTCCAGCCGCCCAAAGCAGCGCCGGTCGTGCCGCCTGCTCCTGCCTCCCGTGGCCAGCTATGCTGCCGTGGAGGCCTCACCGCCCCCTACTACTTCCACCGCCGGCCACGCCATCCCTCCACTCACCCACACCCCCTGTTATTCTGCAGCGATGACAACCTTACACCGCAGCCGAACCAGTGAACCCTCGTACTCCTCTCCACGTGGGCATCCACTGCCGCATCTTCCCCGGTTCCGCGTCGTCCCCTTCCTAGGCATCGCCGTCGTCCACCGTCGTGGTGCTCTCGGCGCGGTGTGGTCAATATGGTCAATGACTGACTTCCATCGGAAGAGTACTGTATGTGGAGAGGCTGACAGCTAGGTCCACAGCAGCCGCAAGGAGGTGCCTCCTTATTACGTGCAAAATAATTATTCCTCCACCTGACAGCGGCGACCCACCAGACGGGCTATCGTATTTTGCAAAAACAACGTTTCCCCCCTGACTGCTGGGACCCACTAGCTACATCTTCGCACGAAAGGAAGTGCATCCGGGCAAAAAAATGATTCGCCCCCCTGACTGCTGGGACCCACCAGCTACAGTGCGTCCGGGCAAAAAAACGACTCCCCCCTGAGTGCTGGGACCCACCATCTACATCTTTGCACGCAAGGAAGTGCCTGACAGTCGCGACCCACTTTGTTGAAGCGTAAGTAGCGTTATCATTCTGGTCGTGAATGTGTACGTACATACTGGTCGATGTAAAATCGTGCACGTGTCGTAGTAGAGGCGCGCATGTAGCATGTACACGTATGTACAGCGGCCAGTGTGCAAGAAATAAAATACACCCACGTACGTACATACGGGCGGGGTCTCGAACACCTACTCGTGCATACGTACGGCCAGGGCTCGTGTACATGGTTGGGTCAGAACGGAGAAACAATGTCATTGTCGTGTTCATGGGGAGCCAACTGGGTGGGTCAGAACGGAATGCGTCCTCGTGTTCATCGGGAGGGCTTGGACGGAACAGTCGATGGAAACGAGTCCTGGCGTACCGCAGAACGGAGGAAACGGCCTTGTGTTCGACCGGCCACGTTCAAAACGGGATCATGTTCATCGAGAGGGGTCTGGCGTACCGCTAAACGGAGGAAGCAGACTTGTGTTGGACCTCCTACGGTCGAAACAGGGTCCTGTTGATCGGGAGGGGTGTGGCGTACTGCAAAATGGACAAAATGGACTTGTGTTGGAGTGCTACGGTTGAAACAGGGGTCCTGTTCATCGGGAGGGGTGTGGCGTACCGCAAAATGGACGAAACAGACTTGTGTTGGAGTGCTACGGTCGAAACAGGGGTCCTGTTCATCGGGAGGGGTGTGGCGTACCGCAAAATGGGACTCCACAGGATACTGTTCATCTCCACCGTCGACCTCCTCCAGCCTCCACGGGCTACTGTTCATCCACCGTCGACCTCCTCCAGCCTCCACCTACACTGTTCATCCACGGGCTCCTGTTCATCCAGCCTCCACTGCATGCTACTCCACCTGCTACTGTTCAACCAGACCTCTCCATGGGCTCCTATTCAACCACCCCTCCACAGGCTACTGTTCTTCCACCCCTCCACCGTCTACTGTTCATCCAGCCCTCCACGGGGTCGTCCTATTCATCCAGCCCTCCACAGGGTCCTGTTCATCCAGCCCCAATCGGCTCGATCGATCGGGGTCTTGTTCATCCAGAGGCAACACCACGGGGTCCTGTTCATCCACCCCCACCGGGAACTGTTCATCCAACCCCCCCCAGCAACGCTCACTGTTCATCCAGAGGCAGCATCGATCGGCTTCAGTTAGCAGCAGTAGCGAAGGAATCACTCGATTGGGTTCAGTTAACAGCCATCGATTGATCGCTCGGGTTCAGTAACACGTAGCCTGCAGTGCAATCGCTCGGGTTCAGTAGGCAAATGCCTCGTTCAGGTTCAGTTAGAGCCCAACGCCTCGCAACCACGTGTGTGCGTGCACGAGAGAAACGCGCAAACCTCTGTGCATCGCTTGGCCCCGACCACCCACCATAACCAGGAACACCCCGATATTTTCCTCACCCTCGCTTCTATCACGGTTTTTTCCATCATGGACGACCCAAAGAATGTCATGCAGCTGCGTCTCCAGCCCGCCTAGGATGAAAAGCCCATTTTCTGTCATGATTTTTTGTCATAGAAGTAGGAGCCCACCACATCTATGATGATACCGGGTTTTGTCACAATTATCATCATAGAAGTGTCATAAGTATGACAGGAAAAAAATTCGTTCGGCCCAAAATGTCACGAATGTGTCTTTTTTTGTGGTGTATTACACCACAATATGCACCATATTGACTTAAGTGTTCCGCAAGCTGGGTTGCCTTGCTCCTGTGCTTACCCCTATGTTCCCAATTGTTCAACTAGGGAGTAAAGGGAGCACCTCTGCCATTGTCACGACCGGGTTATCCGAGTTTGGACCTTAGACTGGGTGAAGTCGAAAGCTAGCGCTCTTATTGTTTTCAATCATGGTCGGCACACAACGGAACTCATGGGTACAAAAAATCTATTGCACAAGTCTCATAGTAACAATGAGCAACCGAAGAAAGGTATCAGTGGAGGTACTATTTTCTTCGAAGATGCTTCTTACACTTCGTCAGTAATATAGCATAAGTTCCCTGAGCGTGCTTTGTTTGTTACAGCCTTATGGCCTGATTGCCTGGTTATCGGAAACACCGCCGATATTCTCGACAGGTGGAGTACATAACACTTTTCGGTCCTTGACCGAAGAGGGAGAAGCCGACGGTTGGTTAAGACGCGTTTAAAGTTCAGGTAAACACAGATATGATATAAGTACTTCGGTACATACAATCATTATACATAAAGTTCTTCTACCCAAGTCACTTGGGGGCTCTTAAAATTTCTGTGACCTGTTTTATAATAAATGTGTTTTCTTCTTGGTCGTTGCAAAGTCTTTTTTTATCGCTCCTTTTTTGACTCGAGTGTATGGTCAATAGCCGGATAGCATGTCTTCTCTCTAAAGGCTGCTCGAGTTTAGTTCGCTAAACTAGCCTTAGAGAAGTACTCCGCCTTTGGGATAAGGAGCTTGAAGCCGTAGGTTGACCCGCGTGAAGTCTTGATATCGGATGTGTCATGTTAAAGCACGACAGAAGCACAATTTTTTTCTAGTTTTTGGATTGGTACCGAACACTTGATCTTGTTCGGACGTCAGGTTTTTACTGACGTTTTTTTGGTTTTCCAAGCTAATGGAACTTTTAAACTATTTGTGTGTTTTCATAAGTCTCGCAATGCAAACGCCAGACACCTTTAGAGATTCGGCACAAACGTTTTCGGATATTGCTATATATGCATCAATTTGACCTAAGATTTTGGCCAAGCTGGGTTGCCTGGCTCCTGTGCTTACCCCTACATTCCCGATTGTTCGGCTAGGCGGTAAAGGGAGCACCTCTGTGCTTGTTACTACCGGGTCATCCGAGTTAGTACCTTAGACTGGGTGAAGCCGAAAGCTAGCAATCTTAAAGGATCACATTGGTCAGCAACGATGGAATTGAAAATTTTGGTTCATTAGTACCATAGAATTCGGGAACTTTCCCCGAACTAAATCCTCAATATTTTCCTCCCACATTGATTGGAGGTGAGGTGTCAAGATCATGATAAGCATGACGACCCAAAGAAAGGAACCGATAGCGGGACTATTTTCCTTGGAAGATGTTTCTTACATTAAGTAATATAACATATCTCTCCGCGTACCTTTGTTTATAAAACCGTATGGCCGGATTACCTTATTTTCCATAAATCATTGCCCTTATGAACGGCTTTATAAAGTAGGAAAACACTCCTCGGCTACTGGACGAAGAGGTTGAAGCTGATGGTCGGTCAACAAAGTTTTGTACAATACGGATTCGAGCATTAATGATGTATAGTACTTGGATACATAGAATCATTACACATAATCTGTGATTTTACTCTGGATATCGATCCTTAATTCGGCCACCCGTGCCCACATTAAGGCTCGGAGGCTACTGGGCTTGGCGCTCATTATTTATAAATATTAAAGGGGCACATCGATCCCCTAATCTGGTGTTGCCACCCGACCAGTGTCTCGGGGGCTACTGCGTTGCCTGTTCAATACAGAACATTCAAAGTGCTTAGTGTTCGGCTTGACCAAACTATGGGCAAACGCATCTTTGGAAAACAATAGGTACCGTCTGGACCTATCTGGCATCAAGCTAATATATTGCGGCAACTTATCAAAACCCTCTCTCAAGGGCCCGTTCGCCGATCACTATTATTATCTCTAATATATTACACTGTGTTTCTATTCCTACGTATGCTGCCGAGCTAGGAATTGATCCTCGGGCCTATTTCACGCATCGACCTGAGTCTCAGGGGCTACTAGAAATAGCGGTTTCATGTTTTCCTTCAGGTGCATCTCAGTTTTTAGACTGACACACACCTTGAGGGCTATTGGATATACATATACTGGCTATATATCTCGGCAGAGAATAAATTGCACCAGTCAAAAATCAGCCTGCGGTTGGGGTGGTGCACCACCTTGGAAGCTTTCCGGCATAAAGCTCGGGCGCCAGTGGCTAGCTCCATAGAGGGCATTTCCGGCGTTAAGCTCGGCTAAACTCCTTCAAATTTTTTGAACCAAGGTGATCTATGACACCTCAGATACAGTCCGACATTGGAGCTTGGACATAGTCCGGCGTTGGAGCTCGGATACATTTTGGCGTTGGAGCTCGGAAGCAGTCCGGCGTTGGTGCTTGGCTGCAAAAGATACCTCGAATGCAGTCCGGCATTGGGGCTCGGATGCAAAAGGACACTACAGCCCGGGAACAACTTCATACCCGAGGTGTGGCATAAAAATAACAAGGCATTGATAAAGGCCGGAAACTTAAAGGGGCTCCTTGGATACCCGACATGTAAACTCTTCGGATGCACTTCGGCGATCCTCAAGATCGAAGATGAGAAGATTTGTTGAACCAGTTTTCAAGACCTACGATCGAAGATGAAGAACAGTTCGGAAGAATCGAGGAGCGTCCCCAACTTGAAGACCGGTTCAGGGGGCTACTGACGGTGTCCTAGACTAGGGGGTACTCACCACGTCGTCTCCCGATCAGTTGGATTGGGCCGAGGACCCCCATGGTTGTATACTCATGGGCCAGTTCGGACAGTTGTCGCATACAAGGAAGATTCCACAAGACTTGGTGATCAATACAAGGACTCCTCCCCCACCGGCATATTCGGCTAGGACTCTTGTTATCCTAGGCCTCTGGTGCATTATATAAACCAGGGCCAGGCTAGTCAATAGAAGATACACAATCATAATCATAGGCTAGCTTCTAGGGTTTAGCCTCTACGATCTCATGGTAGATCAACTCTTGTAGTACTCATACCATCAAGATCAATCAAGCAGAAAGTAGGGTATTAGCTCCATAGAGAGGGCCTGAGCCTGGGTAAACATCGTGTCCCACGCCTCCTGTTACCATTAGCTTTAGACGTACAGTTCGGGACCCCTACCCGAGATCCGTCGGTTTAGACACCGACAACGGGCACCGGCAAAGGCGCGCGCATCAGTTCACACGCAGGCACATGTGCTGGCAGGTGCATGGGCACGTGAAAGTCAGCGGGGACCTCATGGAACCCCGTGGCTTCAAGCTCAGCGATAATGTGCAGCTCCCAGGCCATCAATGCCACGGGGATGGGCGCTGGCGCAGTCGGGGCGACGGGAGATGGAATGGGGGACAAGCGTGGCGTCTTCCCGTAAGGCCAGTTCAAGCTTGTCCCAAAGCGCCTTATGTTCTTGAGACTCCGGTTGGGTGTCCTCCTCATGAAACTGGCAGACTAAGAGCAGGCCATCATGATGCGGCGTGTCATATGGTGAGGTCAGGCTGGTTGGAGGTTGACGACAGGAGAATCCGAGAGGAAGAGAGAAGATTTTAGCAAGAATGGGGAGTGCGGGGGTGATTTAATCTGCGGCACCGACACCATTAAAAGTGGGGGCATTTGGGAGGAAGGTGGGCGGCGGAGCCTAGCACTACAAAAATAGACACATCCGTGACATTTTGGGTCAAACAAATTTTTTTCTGTCATACTTATGACACTTCTATGATGATAAATATGACAAAACCCGGTATCATCATAGATGTGGTGGGATCCTACTTCTATGACAAAAATTCATGATAGAAAATGGGCTTTTCATCCTGGGTGGGCCTGACACGCAGCTGCATGACATTCTTTGGGCCTTCCATGATGGAAAAATCATGCTAGAAGCAAGGGCGAGGAAAATTTCAGGGAGTTTCTGGTTACGGTGGGTGGTCGAGGTCGAGTGATGCACGGACGTTTGCGCATTTCTGTCATACACGTATGCATGTGTGTGCAAGGCGTTGCGCTCTAATTGAACCCGAGCGAGGCGTTGGGCTCTAACTGAACTCGAGTGATTGCACTAGCTACGTTACTGAACCCCGATCGATCCCTTGCTGTTAATTGAACTCGAGTGATTCCTTCGCTACTGCTGCTAACTGAAACTGATCGAACATGCTACCTCTTTATGAACAATGAACATGGGGGTTGGTTGAACGAGTCGAGACATACGTGGTTGGGGTTGGATGAACAGTTCTCGGTGGGGGTTGGATGAACATGATCCTGTGGTAGTAGAGGTCGTTGCCACTGGATGAACAGGACCCTAATCGAGGAGGTGGGGATGGAATAATAGTAGCCAATGGAGGGAGCCCGTGGAGGGCTGGTTGAGCATGACCCCATGGAGGGCTGGTTGAATAGGACTCTCTGGAGGGCTGGTTGAACAGTAGCCGGTGGAGGCTAGATGAACAGGACCCCGTGGAGGGCTGGGTGAACAGTAGCTGGTGGAGGCTGGAGGAAGTCGACGGTGGATGAACAGTAGCAGGTGGAGGCCGGAGGAACTCGATGGTGGATGAACAGTAACCCGTCGAGTCCTGTTTTGCGGTACGCCACACCCCTCCCGATGAACAAGACCCCCATTTCGATCGTAGGAGGTTGAAGAGAAGTCTGTTTCCTCTGTTTTGCGGTACGCCACACCCCTCCCAATCAACAGGACCCCGTTCGACCGTAGGATCTCGAACACAAGTGTGTTTCCACCGTTTTGCGGTACACCAGACCCTTCGCGATGAACAGGACCCTGTTTCGACCATACGCGGTTGAACAGAAGGCCCGTTTCCTCCGTTCTGTGGTACGCCAGGCCTTGTTTTTGCTGTTTCGTCCAAGCCGGTTGGCTCCCAATGAACACGCCGTATTCTGTTGCGTCTCGATGAACACAAGCATTCCGCTGCCTCCCCATGAACACGATGCAGTTTCTCCATTTCCATCCAGACGGTTGGCTTCCGATGAACAGGACGCCATTGCTGCTGTCAGTTGCCTCTACATGTACACGAGCCCTGGTCATACAAATGCGCGAGTAGGCGTTTGAGACCTCGCCCGTATGTACATATGTGGCCGTATTTTTGGCATCTGGTTGTACGTATGTGTAACACAGTTTTGAGTGGACTGCCTGAACTGCTATGTCGGGGGCTCTACTACTACACGTGTCGCTCCTTGCTCGGCTATGGTCCATCGTTGTAGCCTGCAGACATACCGATCGACCAGTATGTACATACACATTCGCGACCAGAATGACAATGCTATGTATGATTCGACCAGATGGGTCCCAACTGTTAGGGAGGATAAGGAGGCACTTCCTTGCATGCGAATTTATTGATGGTGGGTCCCAACAGTCAGGGGGGAGAATCATTTTATTTGCCTGTAACATGGACGCACTTCCTTGCGTGCGAAGACGTAGCTGTTAGGTCCCACCTATCAGGGGGGGGGACATTTTGTTTTGCAAAATACAGAGTCCCTTCTGGTGGGTTCCCGCTTTCAGGTGGAGGAATAATTATTTTACGCGTAATAAGGTTGCACTTCCTTGTTGCGGCCATGGACCCAGCTATATGCCTCTCCATGTACATTCCTCTTTCGATGGAAGTCATTCCTTGACCATGTTGACCACGCCGCGCCGAGAGCACCAAGGCGGTGGACGATGGTGAGGCCTGGAAGGGGACGATGTGGAGCCATGGAAAACGCAGTAGTGGATGCCCACACGGAGAGGAGTATGAGGGTTGGCTGGTTCGTCTGCTGTGTGAGGCTGTCGTCGCCGCAGAATAACACAGATTGTGGGTGTGTAGGTAGTAGAGGGATGGCCATGGCCTGGCCAGCAGTGGGAATAGGGTGGGGCAGTGAGGCCTGCGCGGAAGCACAGTCGGCCACTGGAGGGAGGAGCGGGTGGTCTTGCTGGAACTGGTTTGGGCGGCTGGTGCAAGAAGAGCAGCGATTGAAGAAGCAGTGTGACTGTTCGATTAAAATCCAACGGTCACTGCTGCTAGAAACGTTTGTTGACTAAGTTGATAAAGCCCTGCGTACGCGTCAACATAGTAGGCCCACAGGTTAGCCTCCGAATCGGTGCGACCCAGATGTCAGTGCGAGGAATCATTTTTTTGCATAATAATGAGGCAGTTGCTTGCGTGCGGCCATGGACCATGGGGGTCCCTACTATCAGCCTCTCCACGTATATCCCCATTCCGATGGTTGTCGTTTGTTGAATGTTGAGCACGCTGCGCCTAGAGCACCAACGCGGTGGACAGCGGTGAGGCCTAGGAATGGAATGACCCGGAGCCAGCAAAGACACAACAGTGGATGCCCACGCTGAGGAGAATATGACGGTTGACTTGTTCGGCTGCGGCATGAGGCTACCATCACCGAAGAATAACAGGAGGTGCGGGTGGGTAGAGGGATGGCCAGGCCAGCGGAGGGAGTAGGGTGGGCTGGTGAAGCATGCGCGGTATCACAGCCGGCCACAAGAGGAGGGAGCAGGCAGTCCTGCCGGCTGATTTAGGCGGATGGAGCAGGAAGATCAGAGATTGAAGAAGCACATTGGCCGTTGGATGGACATCCAACAATCACTTCTGCTAGAATTGTGTGTTGACTGACAAAGCCGTGCATAAACAAGTCAGCCTCGAAATCTGTGGCATGTACAGCCCATTTTCTATTATTTTTATAATTTACTGCCCATTTGCTAATTCATATGGAATTTATTGCAGCCCATTTTCTGGTTAGTGCCAGGGTTAAAACTTTGAACTAAAAAATGTGCGACATTTTAAAAATTAGCATATTTTTGCTCGGGAACAAAATATTTTTAATCCAAAAATTAGTAGCCATACTAAAACAAATTTAAAAATAAAGTAGTACTATGTCATGTTAAAATCCAATGAAATATAAAATATCAGTAAAGAACAAAAACAAAAAATGAAACTAATTGCCCATTTGCTATAATTTTTTTGGAATTTGCAACCCCTTTCATATTACTTTTAAGATATACTGCCCATACTCTTTGGATAGGCCAGAATGCATCTCTCCTCGTCTTGAAAGATTTGCAGCCCAGTAAGTCGGAGAAAACAAATAGGCTTAGCTTGGGTATTCTTCAAGCAGAAATAGTGGGCTACCTATTTTCCCAAAGAAAAATCTGTTAGGCTGGTCATGTTGTTAGACGGGCCACAGAGACCGCACAACCCAGTTTATAGCCTGCTCCTCCAAACAAATCCTCAAAAAAAAGTTGTGCAATTCTGCCGTTAATTGACTATACGTTGACAATGATGTGGGTCCCAGATATCAGCACGGTGGATTAGAGTAAAAAACGAGGGGTGTATCTGAGTAGTAAAAGAGTCGCTTGCTTGTGTTCGGGAGTGGACCTGGTGGGTCCGTACTATCATACTCTCATCTACAGTCCTCTCTTGATTCACTGTGTTGACAGGGCCGGATGGCAGCGCCGTGGTGAGCGCACCAAGGCGGAGGATAAACTGGTGTTGCCAATGTGTTGGGCTGGGTTGGGCATTCATATCGAAAAATAATAATGGACCAGAACTATTTATGACGTTGACTACGATTTGCATGGGTCCACTGGTTGCAGGAAGAAAATGGTAGGAGAAAAAAGACTGGTCGCTATCTTTGCCTAAGAATAATATCGACTGAATGTAATGACACTCTCATAGGAAATAATATCCTCCTGTTAAAATTTGACTTTTCAAATCATGAATTTAAAGAACTGGTGCATGAGCATTCAGCTTTATTTATTTATTTATTTATTTACTTTTTTAGGGCTATTTATTCATTTACTTATTTATGTTTAGGGGACCAAGACCATGTACCTGGGCCGGATTCATGTGAGATCCTCCCTTCCAGTTACTTATGGGCTCCTCTAGTGGGCCTTCATCGGTGGGCTGCATGTTATCGCAAGTGGAAAATGTGTTCAGTACAAAAAATAGTATGCGCTACATACGGTACGGGGCACTAAAGGATCGGACCATGCAACGACTTCCAAAACATTGTGTTTATCGTTCTAACAACACATTTATTCAACCAACATACGAAATATACTACTGATTGTACATTGAAAACAGCAGCAGCAGCAGCAACTAGGGCTGAGGGTGCAACAGAAGCAGTAAGCAGGCTAGAAGAGTAAAGACGCAAGTCTCTCTTCCAAACCAAATATTAGCCATCATTACAAAAGGGCTACCAAAAAAGAACAAGTGTATGCGTCAAACTAAATAAAGATCCTACTACACCAAAAGTGTACGCATCTAACTAACTGGCTCAGTTAGACGTTACTATTTATTAAGCTGTGGAGATTGGCTGGCGGCTTAAACTAGATTGGTGCCTGGCGGGGGAAACTCTAGCCAGCAGGTCGAACTCTGATAGTTGCGACCCTCTCTCCTACTTTGGGTTGCAGAGCATGGCGGCACATATGAGGGTATGGTGCATGGATAGACGCATGGTATGTTGTGTACACACAATTTTGCCTGATGAACGGAACAGTGCTGACATCATGATCCTTGTCGTCGGTTATCTCCTGGTTAATCGGATAATTCAGTCCAAGAAATAAAGAGCATGTACCAAGGCTACCTACCAGCCTCCAGTCAAAATTACAGAAGGCTAGGAGGAGCTGGGATCCTGCTCAAAGACCTTGCAGTGACTGTTATTGTATTCCGCGAAACAACACGTCTGGTACGTGCGAACGATCATCAATCGTTCGCCATCGTCTGATCAAGCCAGGAACCACCTGCAACTACCATGCCGCTTTTCTTTGAAAGGTTTTGGGATAAGGAAGGGTAGGGACACCAGGCGGCCTACAACATCATATCAAGTTGGAGTTAAATAAAAAAGGGCTTGTACTGTAGTCAATCTTAAGAACATCATGTTCTGAGCATGAATATTTTTTCAGTAAATGTTGGCAGTAATATAAGCAAGCCATCATGATATCATAGGAAAGTAACATACTGTTGTAACAGCCGTTTGTAGCGATGACTGGAGTAGGCTAGCAATACGTCTAGCCATAGAAGGAGTTCACAACGTAAATGAATCCCTTGTGTTCAATTGCATCAGAGAAGCATGGAGGATGTATGATCGTGCAATGGACGTGCAGATTTATCCACTTACCACAGTGACCTGTCAGATAGGCCAGACCACGGTTGAAGAACGCAATTAGCCCGGAGTCTTTATAATTCACTGATCTTGTGGGCACTTGGAATATTACAACCTTGAGCAAATCAAACTTGTTATCATTTTGGCTACCGTAAGATTCCGAGTATTCTAGGCCGCGGTGCCAAAGCAGTGCAGTATTAATCAAAGGAAGGGGGATCAATCACTGGGTGTAGACCTCCACGAGCATCTAGTTGTCGTGACCGTCGACGAGCACCATCCAAGACGTGTTCATTCCAACCCAGTACATATCATTAATGTAGTTGAGGGTGACGGGGATCGGATTGCAGTCAAGGTGGTTGATGCTCGCCACCCTACGATCGTTATGCTGTGTGACATGCCATTTCCGAAGATTAGGTGGCATCAGAAGCAAGGAGATGGCTTAAAAAGCTCCGGCTTGAGGGCTTTGAGTAAACGGTACAGCCCCCGAAGAGCAGGTGGTGAGCGGCATGGTACTGAGATTGTCCACACGTGAAACAATGAGCTTGATTACCTCTGTGGGGAGCAAATTCCAGCCACTCTTTCGGCGAACGCTGCTCGGTTCTGCCACTGTTTGTGCTTGAGTTTCGGAAGAGGGGGAGGCGCCTAGCAGGGATGGAAGATTGGACGATTATGTGGGTACGAGGATGGAGAAGCGAATATATGCTGCGGGAAGTGGACAGGTGATGATGACAATGTAGCAGCAGCACGCTGCTTGACTTACAAGACGCATCCCAGCAGCGTAGGGTCATATCAATGCCAGACAAGTTGCTTGAGTGATCATAGTACCTACAACTATGCCCTAGTTTTTTGCATATAGTGGAGTAGGAATCTCTCTACTACTAGCACCGGAGGAGTAGTATATTGTAAAATAGTTACAAACTTCAATGCCCAAGCATGGAGCGACTACGAACCGCCATCGGTGCTAACTTCAATCCCCAGCAAACATTCACTGGGAGACATGGCAGTTGCAAACGCCCGTGACGTAGTTATAGTATGTGTGTAAGGGTGCCGGTTTTGTCAAATACTATGGCTTAAAAACAGACCACCGTCGGATGGAAATCTGACGATTATGTGGGATTCGCCAGGATTGGACTCGTGGCGAACAATCACCAGATATCATTACTAAAAAGTATTAAAACAGCGGGGCTATAACTTGCGCCGGCTGACAACTAACGCCCGCGATGCAGTTACAGTACTAACATAGTTGTAAAATGGTCAAAGAACGTGTCTACGTGGTGTTTGGAATTATATGCGAACTAGCAAGATGCCCGTGCATTGCACGGAAGATCCAGATGCATTTTTTTACAAAACACCTGTTGTGATTGAGACATGCAAGAGTAATCCCATGTGTAAAAACTAATGATATCTCGAGAATTTCATCGGAAAAATGGTATCTCGAGAATTTTATTAAAAAATGATATCTCGAGAAAGATGAGAGATAAGGTGAGGAGGAGTGGGCCGTGGTGATGACTGGTGGTTGGACTGGGCAAAGGCATGGGGATGGATGACGCTGATACGTCTCCAACGTATCTATAATTTTTGATTGTTCCATGCTATTATATTATCCATATTGGATGTTTTATAAGCACTAGCAAAAGGGCCCGTGCGTTGCACCGGGAAAAAATTCAGTGACTACAAGACCTCACAAATCCAGGTCTTCTGTTTTGAGACGACATCACGCCTGTGTCACCACTTAACCTTTTTTCCACCTTGTTGTCGATGGTCAGGTTCTCCTCTGATCACAATGTGTTCGAACGTTAGCAATCTTCAGGCAGTGATTTCGGCTAGGCACACCTGTCAATGAGCCCCACCTACGCAAGATAATAATTAAAATTTGAAAAAATTAGGTCAATATATGTATCATAGTGAGAAGGAATTTGAGTGAAGTGGGATCTCACCTTGGATACTGGGTCGTTGCCTTAGCTATGTCCATCTCTCTGAATTGAACATTATTTGTGAAATATCCAAAGCAAACTTAAAATACCAGTGCATTAGCAACTGCAAGAGTTAAAAATTATCATTGATATATCAACATTATCTATATTCTCTATTCCCTATAAGAAGTAGTGGCGCACACACACAAAAAATTGCTTCGTGATAAATTGTAGCTAGTAATTTCAGTGTGTATTAGTAATCAGCCAACGTGATAGTAATCTGCCAACGTGGTCTGCACTTGGAATTCTTGATTATTAATCTGCCGCTATTCTCCCTTTCTTCTGAATCTTGCGGCAGTGTGTGTCCTTCTCCAGCGCATGGAACCGGTAGTCTACACTTTGTTTGAATCTCATATGATTAGTAATCTGCTAGGGTAGCCACTGACCAACACAGATGAGGCGGGAGCACCAATCGATAATCGTGAACCGATAGCCTGAGCATCGATAATACAGATGATTAGGACCCCACCCCACCCTGCATCTCCCTCTACACTTAACCTCAATCACGACACGGCAGCAGCCTGCCTCTGCTTGCCACCGCTGCTGCTGCTTGCCATTGCTCCTTGACGCGTATTTTCCAATTGAAGAGCAGAAAGTATTCAACTGGAGAGCATAAAATATCTTGACTGATGCTTTATTGAATCTTTGCTACGCTCTGAACCTTCCAACAAGTCATGGTTACAATGGAGGAACCCCCGTCGCATTGAGCGAGATGGAATTCGAAGAAACAATTGAGTGCTGCCAACAATTGAAGTGCTCACTATCCAGATGCGTGATCAGTAACAAAACTTGTCTTGCTGAATGATACTCCAAAATGCAACAAGAAGACCATCCTGAATGCACAAACTGGAGGACATTTCCATTGCAACATCTCTAGTTCTGCTCCTCTATGTACAAAACAGCACGCAAATTGCGCTCTACGTACAAATCCTCTTTATCTCTCAACTGATATATAGAAAACATCAAACAGAAGCAAACATATGTGGCTCTCCAACATCCAATTGTCATATTCCCCACTACGTGATGCAGTCATCACCTGGCGATCGCATCCGCGTGGCTATCCTTGGATCTCCAGCTTGTGCTCCGGCTCCTCGGACCATGGGTGAAAACCGAGCTCCACTCCGACCTCGAGGATGGGTGTGTCCAAATCAAGCAAACATGTTGTCGAACACGCATCTGCTAACTCCCCTGTGTGACGAACGGCTCCCTCTCAATGACCATGAGATCTTCCTCGGTGCACCACCATTGTTGAAACCCCCATCCACCTCAGTGTAGACAACTGGCAGGGGAGCTCCCTCTCGTCGGCCCTCCTGCCACCAGCGAACCTCCTAACAGCAAAGCCTCCACCAGGGAGCCACCAAATCGTCAATCCAACCGTCGTATCCTCCTCACTGCCAGTCTCAGCCCCGGTGTTGCTGCCCTGGTCATCGGCGACACTGAGGTCACTCACCGGAGCAGGCCACACCACATCTGTGGGCAGCTTGTGCCGGCACACAGGACACGAGTTACGCAGCGCGAGCCACGGCAGGATGCAGTCCTGGTGGTACATGTGGCTGCAGGGCATCTCCCTGGCCTAGTCGCCCAGCTCGAAGGCCTCCTTGCAGACGACGCAGTGGGAGTCGACGCCGACGTGGAAAGGGTAGGCTGAGACGATGACGGTGGGCATGGGCTTGACGGCGGCCTTGCAGTCCGGTGGGTTGTCGCAGGGGCCGACGGCGCCGAAGCCGCCGGCCTCGATCTGGGCGAGCTGCTTGAGGAACCGCTCGAATCCGGACCCCATAAGGAAGTCAAACACGGTCTCGGGCAGCGGGCAAAGGCCGGATCCGGCGCCGTCGTCGTAGAAGAGCTCGAAGCTGCTGGTGGCGCCGGGGGCCTCGTCGCAGGGAGGGGCGGCGGAGAGCCGGAGCACGATGACTAGGTTGTACGGCGACCCCGAGCGGTCACCTGAGGCGCCACACCGGCTGCGACGGGGCAGGACCTTGTTGACCCCGTGGGGGCGGAGGGCGCGACGGCCCGGCACGGTGTCGGCGCGTCCATCTGCTCCAGGAAGCCGCCGTCACAGCCGGGGCGGCAGGGAAGCTCGGTTCCTGGGAGCTGTCGGTGGATAAGATAAAGAAAGGAGCGCCAGTGTAATTCTTACAAACTGGGGGGCTTAATTTGCAAAATCGAATCGTTTTCCCGGTCCACTTAAATACGGACTGCGGGTTTAATTTTCAAAAACCACAGGCACTGTTTTGCAAAATTTCCGCAACGGTGAACCCAACAGATTCAATCCGTGCTTTATTATTAGGTATAGATTTATAGTATATGATTTTTGGGACTAACCTATTAACCTAGAGCCCAAAGCCAGTTTCTGTTTTTTTCCTTGTTTTTGAGTATCGCAGAAAAAGAATATCAAAGGGAGTCCAATTGACCTGAAAATCTACGAAGATTATTTTTGGACCATAAGAAGCCGAGGGAGCATTGAAGATGGACCAGAAGAGTCCCGAGGCCACCAACAGGGTGGAGGGCGCGCCCTACCTCCCTTGGGGATCCCCCTACCTCGTGGCTTCCTCGTGGACCCCCCCCCCCTCACTTGTTCCTGACGCCAACACCTCTTATATATCCCCAAACTTCCAGAACAGAACCAAGATCGGGAGCTCCACCGCCGCAAGCCTCTATAGCCACTAAAAACGAATCGGGACCCTATTCTAACACCCTGCCGGAGGGGGACGCATAACCGGTGGCCATCCTCATCATCCCGGCGCTCTCCATGACGAGGAGGGAGTAGTTCACCCTCGGGGCTGAGGTTATGTACCAGTAGCTATGTGTTTGATCTCTCTCTCTCCTGTTCTTGATTTGGCATGATCATGATGTACCGCGAGCTTTGATATTATAGTTGGATCGTATGATGTTTCTCCCCCTCTACCTTCTTGTACTGGATTGATTTTTTCCTCTGAAGTTATCTTATCGGATTGAGTCTTTAAGGATATGAGAACACTTGATGTATGTCTTGCATTTGCTTATCTGGGGTGATAATGGGATATTCGCGTGATTCACTTGATGTATGTTTTGGTGATCAACTTGCGGGTTCTATGACCTTGTGAACTTATGAATAGGGGTTGGCACACGTTTTCGTCTTGACTCTCCGGTAGAAACTTTGGGGCACTGTTCTTTGTGTTGGTTTGAATAGATGAATCTGAGATTGTGTGATGCATGTCATATAATCAAACCCACAGATACTTGAGGTGACATTGCAGTATCTAGGTGACATTAGGGTTTTGGTTGATGTGTGTCTTAAGGTTTATTTTACTACGAACTCTAGGGTTGTTTGTGACACTTATAGGAATAGCCCAGTGGATTGATCGGAAAGAATAACTTTGAGGTAGTTTCGTACCTTACAATAATCTCTTTGTTTGTTCTCCGCTATTAGTAACTTTGGAGTGACTCTCTGTTGCACGTTGAGGGATTTTTATATGATCCAATTATGTTATCATTGTTGAGAGAACTTTCACTAGTGAAAGTATAAACCCTAGGCCTTGTTTCGAAGCATTGCAATACCATTCTCGCTCACTTTTGTTACTTGCTACCTTGTTGTTTTTATATTTTCATATTACGAAAACCTATATCTGCCATCCATATTGCACTTGTATCACCATCTCTTCGCCGAACTAGTGCACTTATACAATTTACCATTGTATTGGGTGTGTTGGGGACACAAGAGACTCTTTGTTATTTGATTGCAGGGTTGTTGAGAGAGACCATCTTCATCCTACACCTCCCACGGATTGATAAACCTTAGGTCATCCACTTGAGGGAAATTTGCTACTGTCCTACAATCCTCTGCACTTGGAGGCCCAACAACGTCTACAAGAAGAAGGTTGCGTAATAGACATCAAGCTCATTTCTGGCACCGTTGCCAGGGAGGTGAGTGCTTGAAGGTATATCTTTAGATCTTGAAATTGAATCTTTTAGTTTCTTGTTTTATCACTAGTTTAGTCTATAAAAGAAAACTAAAAAAATGGAATTTAGATTGCCTCATAAGCTTCATCTTTTTAATGTCTTTCGTGAAAATGATTGAAAGGAAAATTGTGCCAAATTGTTAGAAGAAGAATGCATTAAAATGTTTGGCACTAAATCTTTGAATGATGAGCATGATTGCAATGTTGTTAGTATGAATTCCTTGACTATCCATGATGCTAATGATATGCAAAGCCACAAGCGTGGGGATGCTATTTTTGATGAAGATGATATTTTTAGTCCCCCAAGTTTTGATGAGAAAATATATTATGATGATAGCATGCCTCCTATCTATGATGATTATTGTGATGACATTTATGCTATAAAGAGTAATGATATCCATGAAACTCGTCATCATGATTTTAATGCTCAAAATGATTACGTGAATAAAGTATCACATGATAGTTATTTCGTTGAGTTTGCTCCCACTACTATTCATGAGAATAAATTTGCTTCTGTGGAGAGTAGTAAAAAATTTATGTTTGTGCATCATGAAAATCATGCTTTATGTGATAGTTATATTGTTGAATTCATTCATGATGCTACTGAAAATTATTATGAGGGAGGAATATATGCTTGTAGGAGTTGCAATAATATCAAGTTTCCTCTCTATGTGTTGAAAATCTTGAAGCTATGCTTGTTTTGCTTTCCTATGCTAGTTGATTCTTGTTCCCATAAGTTGTTTTCTCACAAAATCCCAAGGCATAGGAAGTGGGTTAGACTTAAATGTGATAGTGATATGCTTCGTGATGCTCATATTATGTTTCAATTCTTATCTTTTATGTGAGCATCGTTGAAATCATCATGCCTAGCTAAAAAGGCATTAAAGAAAAGCGCTTGTTGGGAGACAACTCAATATTTATCCTTACTGTTTTTGTGTGTTCACATGATTATTCTACTGTAGTAATCATGTTTTATAGCTTTTCTTTTAATAAAGTGCCAAGTAAGACCTTTGGGATGGCTTACGGTAATAGTTGATTTTATCTTGCTGAAAAACAGAAACTTTTGCGCTCACGAAAACATTTTTTATAATTCACAGAAGCGTGATCTTAAGTTTATTATTTTTGCAGAAGATTAATAAACAAATTGATTAGGACTTGTTAATTTCTCAGGATTTTTGGAGTTACAGAAGTATTCGAGAGTTACTGATTACTACAGACTGTTCTGTTTTTGACAGATTCTGTTTTCTATGTGTTGTTTCCTTATTTTGATGAATCTATGAGTAGTATCGGAGGGTATGAACCATAGAGAAGTTGGAATACAGTAGATATTACACCAATATAGATAAAGAATGAGTTCACAACAGTACCAAAAGTGGTGATTTATTTTCTTATACTAACGGAGCTTACGAGTTTTCTGTTGAGTTTTGTGTTGTGAAGTTGTGCATATGTTTGCTTGTTTAATGATTCTATTTGAGGATAGGAGTATTAAATATGCAGAGAAAATTAGTATGCAATGTTGAATAATAATTTTTTTATTTGTTACAGTAGAAAATGATAAGGTTTTTGCATTGGTTTATACTAACTTACCTCACAAGTTCTTGTTGAGTTTGGTGTGGATGAAGCTTTCGAGATTTAGGAAACCGAGATATAAAAGGAATTAAGAAGACACAAAAGCTCAAGCTTGGGGATACCCAAGGCACCCCAAGATCATATTTCAAGAAGTCTCAAGCATCCAAGCTTGGGGATGCCCCGGTAGGCATCCCACCTTTCCACTTCAACAATTATCGGTTAGTATCGGTTGAACCTAAGTTTTTGCTTCTTCACATGATGTGTGCTATCCTTGATATGAAATTTTGTTTTATTTGCTTGCTGTTTGAATAAAATACCAAGACCTTAAATTCTTAAATGTTAGAGAGTCTTCACATAGTTGCACAATTATTAGAATACTCTATGTGCTTCACTTATATCTTTTGGAGTAGTTTGTCATTTGCTCTAGTGCTTCACTTATACCTTTTTAGAGCACGGTGGTGGTTTTATTTTGTAGAAATTATTGATCTCTCATGCTTCACTTATATTATTTTGAGAGTCTTTTAGAACAGCATGGTATTTGCTTTGGTTATAAAATTGGTCCTAATATGATGGGCATCCAAGATAGGTATAATAAAAACTATCATATAAAGTGTATTGAATACTATGAGAAGTTTGATACATGATAATTGTTTTGAGATATGAAGGTGGTAATATTAGAGTCATGCTAGTTGAGTAATTGTGAATTTGAGAGATACTTGTGTTAAAGTTTGTGATTCCCGTAGCATGCACGTATGGTGAACCGTTATGTGATGAAGTCGGAGCAGGATTTATTTATTGATTGTCTTCCTTATGAATGGCGGTCGGGGACGAGCGATGGTCTTTTACTACCAATCTATCACCCTAGGAGCATGTGCGTAGTACTTCATTTCGATAAATAACAAATTTTTGCAATAAGTATGTGAGTTCTTTATGACTAATGTTGAGTCCATGGATTATACGCACTCTCACCCTTCCACCATTGCTAGCCTCTCTAATACCGCGCAACTTTCGCCAGTATCATACACCCACCATATACCTCCCTCAAAACAGCCACCATACCTACCTATTATGGCATTTCCATAGCCATTCCGAGATATATATCCATGCAACTTTCCACCGTTCTGTTTATTATGACACGCTTCATCATTGTCATATTGCTTTGCATGATCATGTAGTTGACATCGTATTTGTGGCAAAGCCACCTTTCATAATTCTTTCATACATGTCACTCTTGATTCATTGCACATCCCGGTACACCGCCCGAGGCATTCACATAGAGTCATATTTTGTTCTAAGCATTGAGTTGTAATTTTTCGAGTTGTAAGTAAATAGAAGTGTGATGATCATCATTATTAGAGCATTGTCCCGTGTGAGGAAATAAAAAAGAGGACAAAGAAGCCAAAATAAAAAAAGAGGCCAAAGAAGCCCAAAACAAAAAAATGAGAGAAAAAGAGAGAAGGGGCAATGTTACTATCCTTTTTCCACACTTGTGCTTCAAAGTAGCACCATGTTCTTCATGATAGAGAGTCTCTTATTTTGTCACTTTCATATACCAGTGGGAATTTTTCATTATAGAACTTGGCTTGTATATTCCAACGGTGGGCTTTCTCAAATGCTCTAGGTCTTCAAGAGCAAGCAAGTTGGATGCACACCCACTTAGTTTCTTTTTTGAGCTTTCATACACTTATAGCTCTACTGCATCAGTTGCATGGCAATCCCTACTCACTCACATTGATATATATTGATGGGCATCTCCATAGCCCGTTGATACGCCTAGTTGATGTGAGACTATCTCCTTCTTTTTGTCTTCTCCACAACCACCATATTCTATTCCACCTATAGTGTTATGTCCATGGCTTACGCTCATGTATTGCGTGAAAGTTGAAAAGGTTTGAGAATACTAAAGTATGAAACAATTGCTTGGCTGAAACCGGGTTTGTGCATGCTTTGAATATTTTGTGTGATGAAGATGGAGCATAGCCAGACTATATGATCTTGTAGGGATAAGCTTTCTTTGGCCATGTTATTTTGAGAAGACATAATTGCCTTGTTAGTATGCTTGAAGTATTATTGTTTTTATGTCAATATTAAACTTTTATTTTGAATCTTTCGGATCTGAACATTCATGCCACAATAAAGAGAATTACATGGATAAATATGTTAGGTAGCATTCCGCATCAAAAATTCTGTTTTTATCATTTACCTACTCGAGGACGAGCAGGAATTAAGCTAGGGGATGCTTGGTACGTCTCCAACTTATCTATAATTATGATTGTTCCATGCTATTATATTATCCATATTGGATGTTTTATAAGCATTTATGTGCTATTATATATATGATTTTTGGGACTAATCTATTAACCTAGAGCCCAGTGCCAGTTTCTGTTTTTTCTTGTTTTTGAGTATCGCAGAAAAGGAATATCAAACGGAGTCCAATTGACCTGAAAATCTACGGAGATTATTTTTGGACTAGAAGAAGCCCACGGAGCATCAGAGATGTACTACACGAGTCCCGAGGACACCGTGAGGGTGGAGGGCACGTTCTACCCCCTTGGGGCGCCCCCTACCTCGTGGCTTCCTCGTGGACCCCCCTGACTTGTTCCCGACGCCAACACCTCTTATATATCCTCAAACTTCTAGACCAAAACCAAGATCGGGAGTTCCACCACCGCAAGCCTCTGTAGCCACAAAAAACCAATCGAGACCCTATTTCGGCACCTTGTCGGAGGGGGGATGCATCACCGGTGGCCATCTTCGTCATCCCGGCACTCTCCATGACGAGGAGGGAGTAGTTCACCCTCGAGGCTGAGGATATGTACCAGTAGCTATGTGTTTGATCTCTCTATCTCTCGTGTTCTTGATTTGGCACGTTCTTGATGTACCGCGAGCTATGCTATTATAGTTGGATCATATGATGTTTCTCCCCTCTACCTTCTTGTAATGGATTGAGTTTTCCCTTGGAAGTGTAAGTGCATCTAGTGCCACCCCTAGTTGGTTTTGGAGTATTGACGACAAAGTTGGTTGAGGGACTAATGCGTTTGTGAGAATTGCAGGATAACGCAGGTAGTGTCCCTCATTGATTCAGTTTACCTACCGGAGATGACCCCTAAAAATGTATGAAGACATTGAAGACAATGGTGGTACGAGAAGATATTCATATTGAAGACTATGACATGAGAAGACATTGCGTGAAGACTATGGAGCGCGAAGACTGTGTGGATTCGTTGCTTCCTTTTCTTCTTTGTTGAGTCATAGGAACCACCGTACTGTTAAGTGGGGTCCAAGTGAACTAAGTCAGAGTGACTGAAGTGATGCTCAACTCAAATCCTATGTCTTCGAGCAAAGACAATGAGAGCAAACCTTATCCAGAGCTGGATGAGTCAGCTTTGCTTGTAGCCCAAGTAAAGTTGTCGCGTGTGTTTGAAATCTGACCGTTGGAACACGTGTCAGTTCCTTAGTGACCCAGGGTCATTTTGGACAAATTAGGTCGGGTTGCCTAGTGGCTATAAATAGCCCACCCCCTACACCATAAATTGGTGGCTGCTCAGAGTTAGTTTACGGCTTTTGTCGTTTTGAGAGCAATCCACCTCGAAGCCTTTGAGAGAGAAATCCTTGCGAGGACAAAGCCCAAACACCCAGAGCCAAAGAGTGTTAGGCATCACTGAAGGCTTTCTGTCCGTGTGACCTGAAGACTTATTACACTTGAGGACTGTGTATCCTCCAGCCAGTTTGGCGTCGCGTTCTGAGCATCCAAGAGTCATTGTGGATTGCCGGGTGAACGAAGTCTGTGAAGGTTTGGAAGTCTACCTTGAAGACTTACCAGAGTGATTGGGCGAGGACTAAGTGTCCTTAGCTCAAGGGGAATAAGGTGAAGACACGGTCTTCTGAGTTGAATCTCAGCCTCCCTAACCAGACGTACAGTTGTCACAACAACTGGAACTGGTCCAACAAATCCTGTGTCTTCAACAAGTGACTGGTTCTATCTCTTCCCTCCTTTACTTTGAGTTTGTCTTCGTGAAGTCATTACTTATCTATCTTATCTGATTGACTTCATTGCTTGACTACTATTGTTAATTGGCTTCATACTATCTTCCATCCTGATCCTACTACCTAGCTGCTATTAGTCTTCGTACGTTAATGCTATTGCATACTTGACTATCGCTTGCTTGTCGTAGTTTATCTTCCACTGCATATCAATTAGGTCATTTCTATTATTTGTCTTCGAAACTTCCATGTTTTGAAGACTTTGATAAAAATTGCCTATTCACCCCCCCCCCCCTCTAGTCGCTAATTAGCACTTTCAATTGGTATCAGAGCTAGGTACTCCCTTGTTCTATGTGATTCGGTTTAACCACCTGGAGTTTAGCTATGTCGACTGCAGGGATAATCAAAGTCTCCGTTGCTTGCCCCGTGTTCGATGGAACAGAATATCCCTACTGGAAGAATAAGATGTGCATGCATCTTGAAGCCATTGATGTCGACCTCTGGTATGTCGTCAAGAATGGCGTTCCCAAAACTGGTGAAGGTGTCACCCCTACTAATGTCAAGAAGTTCATTCAACTGGACTCGACTGCAAAGAACATCATCTGTGGTCATCTGACCAAAGGACAGTATGGCCGTGTGAGTGCTCTGGAAACGTCAAAGCTAGTCTGGGACTGGCTGTCCAAGGTCAATGAAGGCGTATCTACACAAAGAGACCAAAGAATCAGTGTTCTTTGCAATCTCTTCAATCGCTTCAAGAGAAACGACAATGAAAATGTCCAGCTCACGTTTGATCGCCTCACCGACATCACAAATGAGCTTCAGGCTCTTGGCGCCACTAAAATCACCAAGCATGAAATTGTCAAGACACTGCTGAGATCACTTGACACCTCCTTTAACACCCTTGCCCTCATGATACAAGAACGTCCTGACTTCAAGACACTCGATCTGTCTGATATACTTGAGAGGCTCAATACACATGAGTTCCAGCTTTCTGAGAAAAGAGATATCTATGGCCCCAACTATGGCCGAACTCGTGCTTTGAAGGCAAAAGTTGTTTCCTCATCTGAAGAAGAAGAATCTGACTGCAGTTCTAATGATCCTGAAGACATTGGAAGGGAGCTTGCTATGCTTGTGAAGAAGTTCCAGAAATTCACCAAGAAGAAGGGCTTCAGAAAGTCTTCACGATCCAGTTCAAGAAATGATGAAGCTTCCACTCAAGACAAGAAGAGAACATGTCACAAGTGTAAGAAGCCTGGGCACTACATCTCTGAGTGTCCTCAGTGGGACAACGAGAAGAAAAAGAAGAAGAGCAAGGAATATGACTCTGATGACAAGAAGAAGAAGAAATCATCAAAGTCTTCTTCCAAGTCTACATCAAAATCCTCATCTCATAAGAAGAGCTCATCTGGCAAGGCTCCTGCTTTTGTTGGCAAGGAAATGGATTCAGAAGAGGAGTCTGCTTCTGAGGAGGCAGAGGTGGAATCTGAAGCTGAGTCCGACTCTGGCATTGCAAGTCTGGCTCTAGCCACAGCCTACGTCGCAAAGTCCATCTTCAACTCTGAAGACAATGACTCCCACACCAACACTAATGATGACAAGGACGACCCTGCTCCCACCTACTGCTTCATGGCACGCGGTGCCAAGGGCATGTCACCAAAAGCTTCAGAATGGATTATTGACAGTGGATGCACTAATCATATGACTGGTGATCGAAGTCTTCTCATGGACTCAACCTTACGTCCATCCGACAAGAGTCAAATCACATTTGCTGACACTGGTAAAAGCAAAGTATTGGGTCTAGGTAGAGTTGCAATCTCTAGGGATCAACACATGGATAAAGTGATGCTTGTTGAATCCCTTGGGTTCAACTTAATGTCTGTCTCAATGCTTTGCGACTTAAACATGATTGTGCTATTTGGAAAATATCGTTGCCTTGTACTAATGGAATCTGACAAATCTCTAGTCTTTGAAGGATATAGGAAAGATGATCTATACGTGGTAGATTTCTCAGTTGGTCCACAGCTTGCCGTATGTCTTCTCACAAAAGCTTCAGAGTGATGGCTCTGGCATCGAAGGCTGGGACATGCTGGCATGAGGAACTTACACTCACTTGTCAAGAAGAAGCATATCATTGGCATCGAAGATGTTAAGTTCAAGAAGGATCATCTGTGTGGTGCCTGTGAAGCTGGAAAGATGACAAGGGCAAAGCACCCCTCGAAGACAATCATGACAACATCTCAACCCTTCGAGCTGTTACACATGGACTTATGTGGACCTACTCACTACTCCACCCTCACAACAACTGCCTGTCTCTATGGCTTCGTCATTGTTGATGACAACTCAAGATACACATGGGTTCATATAATTCTTTACAAGACTGAAGTGCAAGATGTCTTCAGGCGCTTCGCAAATCGAGCAATGAGCAATTATGGCGTGAAGATCAAGCATATCAGAAGTGACAATGGCACTGAATTCAAGAACACAGGACTTGATCTGTATCTGGATACAATGGGAATCACTCATGAATTTTCTGCTCCATACACACCTCAGCAAAACGGCATTGTAGAGCACAAGAACAAAACCCTCATTGAGATGGCTCGTACAATGCTTGACGAGTACAAGACACCAAGAAAATTCTGGCCTGGAGCCATTGATACAGCTTGTCATATCATCAACCGTGTCTACGTCCATAAGCTTCTGGGCAAAACATCCTATGAGCTCCTTACTGGCAAGAAGCCAAATGTCAGCTACTTCAGAGTCTTTGGAGCTAGGTGCTGGATCAAGGATCCCCATCACAAGTCAAAATTTGAACCCAAAGCTCACGAAGGCTTCATGCTTGGCTATGGAAAGGATTCCCACTCTTACAGAGTCTTCAACCTCTTCCACTACAAAATTGTTGAAACAGTGGATGTGCGATTTGATGAAACCAATGGTTCACAACGAGAGCTCCTGCCAAACACACTTGATGAAGCTCCTTCAAGTGAATCTATCAAGCTGATAGGAACTGGTGAAATCATGCCTTCTGAAGCATAGCCTGAAGAGGAGCTTATCATTTCTGCACCAAACCAACCTGAAGACAATGCTCAGACCGAAGACAATACTTCCAATGATGACAATGATCAGCATGAGCAAAATTTTCGCCCTGTTCATCCTCGTGTTGCAAATGAAGTACAAATCGAGAAGATGATTGACAACATCAACGCGCCTGGTCCGCTTACTCGCTCAAGAGCAACACAGTTAGCAAACTTCTGTGGGCACTTTTCATTTGTGTCAATATCAGAACCCAAGAAAGTTGCTGAAGCTTTTATGGAACCTGAATGGATTCAAGCCATGCAAGAAGAACTTCAACAGTTCAAGCTGAATAATGTTTGGGAACTTGTCAAGCGACCTGACCCTCGCAAGCATAACATTATTGGAACAAAATGGATATATCGAAACAAGCAAGATGAGCATGGTCAAGTCGTCAGAAACAAAGCACGTCTTGTGGCACAAGGATATACTCAAGTTGAAGGAATTGATTTCGATGGAACATTTGCCCCTGTGGCTAGACTTGAAGCTATTCGCATACTGTTAGCCTACGCTAATCATCACAATATCTTGCTATATCAAATGGATGTAAAGAGTGCATTTCTCAATGGCAAGATTGAAGAAGAAGTATATGTCGCTCAACCACCTGGCTTTGAAGATCTAAAACATCATGATATGGTGTACAAGCTAAACAAAGCACTGTATGGCCTCAAACAAGCTCCTCGCGCATGGTATGATACGATCAAAGACTTCCTGAAGAGCAAAGGCTTCAAACCTGGATCCCTCGATCCCACACTCTTCATGAAGACAAATGATGGTGAATTGTTTGTGTGCCAAATATATGTGGATGACATTATCTTCGGCTGCACCAACCAGAAGTATAGTGATGAGTTTGGATACATGATGCAAGAGCAATATCAGATGTCCATGATGGGAGAGCTGAAGTTCTTCCTTGGTCTTCAAATTCGTCAGCAACGAAATGGCATCTTCATATCTCAAGAAAAATACCTCAAAGATTGTCTGAAGAAGTTTGGAATGGAAGACTGCAAAGGCTACACGACGCCAATGCCAGCCAAACACCATCTTGGTCCCGACGACAATGGTAAAGAGTTCGATCAAAAGGTATACCGCTCCATGATTGGTTCTTTGCTTTATTTATGTGCATCTAGGCCAGATATTATGCTTAGTGTTTGCATGTGTGCTCGATTCCAAGCGGCACCAAATGAATCGCATCACTTAGCTGTGAAGCGAATTCTTCGATATTTGGCTTACACCCCAACACTCGGATTATGGTATCCAAAGGGCTCAAGGTTTGACCTAGTTGGATTCTTGGATGCTGATTATGCTGGTGACAAGGTGGATTGCAAGTCAACATCAGGAACATGTCACTTTCTGGGATGATCACTTGTCTGTTGGTCTTCAAAGAAGCAGAACTGTGTATCACTCTCAACTGCTGAATCTGAATACATTGTTGCTGGATCCTGTTGTGCTCAGCTTCTATGGATGAAGCAAACTCTCAAGGATTATGGCATCAACCTGAAACAAGTACCTCTCTTCTGCGACAACGAAAGTGCCATCAAGATAGCCAACAATCCAGTCCAGCACTCGAAGACAAAGCACATTGAAATACGTCATCACTTTCTCAGAGATCATGTTATGAAGAAAGATATAGATATCATGCACATCAACACTGAAGAGCAGCTGGCAGATATCTTCACAAAGCCCTTGGATGAGAAAAGGTTTTGCAAGTTACGGTGTGAGCTAAATATCTTGGAATCCTCTAATGTCCTGTGATCAGGCACACATCCTAACACTTATGCATGTTGATGACTTAGATGTGCAACACACAAAGTAATGTATATCTTCAATCAATGAAGATTTACACTCTGAGTGTGAATACATTAACATGGAATTTGACTTTGGAGCGCCACGATAATTGTGCGCCGTGTCTGGGTCTAATACTTCCTATACGATGGGTAACGCCACCACCAACTTTCTCTGTTTGAAGTGTTTCACTCATGGCGTTATATTGCAATAACTTCGCATTTGGTTTGTCTTCAGTTTCAATTTATCTTCATGATCTTCTACACTATGATGATTTGATTTCTTTCTGATGTATATATACTAGTGTTCTGTCCTCTACAGCATTCACTTATAGCTATGTCTTCAAGATTGGATCTTTTGAACTAAGTGAATGTGATCGGACCCTAACCTCTCTATGCTTCCTATCTCAAAATCTATCTGTCCAAATCATATGCATTCTATTGAAACTGTCGAATGTCTTCTCTGCATCCTAGTCAGCAGAAGGCAAAGAGACGAGCATTAAATCTGTTTTAAATGACTTATCTTTATTGTTGAAATCCGGAGAAGCTGGAACAACTCTTCGACATGCCTGGCGGGCATGGGAACGTGGGACAATTCTAAGTATGTTGCATGCTTGCCACGTACCCCTCAGATGTGAACCGCCAGGGGCACCAGCGTAATTGCGATGTGTCTCTCACCTACTTATAAATACTTGTCCCCTGCGGTACAGAAATCCTTCTTCCACCTCTCCACCTCCGTCAAAACCCTAGCGCCACCGCTAGCTCGCGACGACGCCGGCGACGAAGCGCTTAGCTGCCGCGACTTCTCCGACGCCGTCCTCACACTGGCCGCGGACACCGTCCTCTCCGCCATCGCCGTAGGTGTACTCCGTCGCCAAGTTAGGGCACGGTGGGCTGAACTGCTCGGTCTCCTATTCTTCCCATCTAGCAGTTCTTCGTGCGGTAATTATAACTCTATTTTTATCACCTTTTTGATCTTCAAGATTCATCCTGGTTACCAAAAGTAGTTTCTGCCTATTCAATGTTAGATCTATTCTGTCTGCATCTCATATCGCCGAGTCAATTCACTTAGATTTCCTGTCTAGTTTGATTCCTCACTTGTACTCATTCACGGATTGGTACAAATCTGGAACCAAGTCACCAATATAAGTGAATGTCTTCGCATCATGAGGTCAATATCTTCAAACTGATTTATCTTCAAAATCTTCTGAGAATGCATATGACCTCTTCCCCTTCCCTCGCATCTCTAATGCTGTCACAGGTACATGTCCGTGGGAGAATCCCTTGGTTCTCGTAGTCTGCATTCGTTTGCAGAATACTTACAGCATCATATCAATTCTCTTGAAGCCAGTTCCTGCTTGACCAGCAAGCGTAAATCTCTGAAGCCTCTGAACGTATTGAAGCCATTCAGCTTGAAGTTCATGGCTGCAGAAAAATCAGCAAGGAAGGGTGGCAGACAGCATCGTGGGGGAACTTCAAAGGATCTGCCTGATGATCTGGCAGAAATGTATAAAACAGATCTTGAAGAAGATTACAATCAGCGCAAGACTCGAATCCAATGGATTCGACGCTATTGGGCTGAACAGTGGTACAAGTACAAGTTCTTCACCCAGGAGTACGCAGAGAAAAACGCTATCAAGAGCCCTTGGGGTGATATTCTCTATCGAGGCCTTCCCCCCAAGAACAAAGCTGAAGCCATTGCGCAAGAATTCTATTCTTGCATGGTCCGTGGGCCGCAGCCTGAAGAAGCCGACCCATCATCATTGCTCTGGTGTCATGACGACAATCTCTTCAAGCGCAACTTCCAGTTTGCTAAGGCTTCAGCAAAGGAAAATAAGAAGTCACGGGGATTAGACTTTAATCCTGGTCCCTCTGCTCCCCGTGATGATGGCACACGTGAAGCTAAAAAAAACAGAATTGGCCCCTTTGCAAACCTTGATGGCCTCATCACTTACATCTTGGTCCAAGGTGCCAAGGTAGATCATTCTGACAATAATGCTGATTCTGATGAAGCCCCAGCTCCTACTCCAAGGCCGCAGAAGCCAAAGAAGATTAAGGCTTCATCATCAGCTGCACCTCCAAAAGCTTCTCGTGTGAAGCCTCTGGCCACTGCACCTCCTGAAGCCAGTGTGCAGTCTGAAGATCAATCTCGTATCTCCAAGAAGACGGAGAAGAAAAAGCAACTTGTCAGGCATACTGATCAAGCCTTGACTCCCACCGCCATTCTGCGTGAAGAACCCATTGATCTGTCAAGTGATGAAGATCTTGCTGATGATGCTCTTGAGCAGCTGATAAAGAGCAAGGAAGAAGCAGAAATCTTCAACAACTTGCCTCTCTTTGATGTGGCCATCATCCACAATTTCATTGATGAGTGGTTCGACACCCCCAATGTCAGCTTTGAAGATTTACAGCTTCCCATTGGCCTAAGTGTCGCCTTCAATGGTGCCATTGCTTCTGAGCTGGCTCTCACTCAGCGAATCGTTGAGCTCAAGAACAAGATTGATTATGAGAAGGCTCAATTCAAGAAGCATGTGGCCAAGCTAAGTGTTCAAGACGTCCGAAACTTCAAAGTCATGCTGCATGAGCTTAAAGAAGCTTTTCTGAAGAAGCGCCAAGAAGCTCAAGGCTCTCGTGAGCGCATGAAGCGTTTGGATGATAAGTGTGTGCTTGCCTATAATGAGGCTGAGAAGCGCAAGTCACTTGGCCGTCCTGGCATTGACCCCAGGATGGCTGCAAAGAAAAAAAAGAAGCTTTCTGCTGACCCGCCTGCACCTTCAAGCCGAGAAGCCCCACGCATTATCTTCCCGAGCAGCATGACTGGCTCGAAGCCAAAGGTCACCACAACCGCTTCTGAACAGAAGAAGACGAGGGCTGCCGAGGCTGAAGCCAGAAAGAGGAAGAACACCGAAGCCTCAGATGCCGCTCCCTCCAAGAAGAAGCGCAAGACCAAGAAGAGTCGGGCTGCTCCCACAGAGCCCCTTGTTGTTGAACCCATCTCAGTGGTTCGTCCTGCATCTGCATCCCAAGAACTTCGCATGACTGTTCATGAGCCTGCTTCCACAGAGGCTCCTGAAGCTGAAGATATACCAGCAGCTGAACCCACCGCTGCTGAAGACATTGGTCATCATGACAGTGTTGAAGATGATGAAGTTCTTCCTCAGATCGAATATAATGTGGTATCGTCGCCTGTTCATACGAACAGCGAAAACATCAGCATTGGTCGTCCTCTGACGCCAATTGCTCAGGATGCATCGTGGGCTGATCACCCACAGCAACAAGACTCCCCCAGTACTCCCCAACAACAACAAAGCACACCATCCGTACAAGTTGAAGAGGATGAGGACCTTCCCACTCCATCTCCAAAGGCGTCGCCTGTACTTCAAAGGCTTCGCAAAGGACCAAGGCCTCAAGTCCCTCTTCCGAGCGTTCCAGAAGGAGAAGTGCACCGTCAACCTGTTGCACGTCAAGTGTTCTCTGAAGCCACTCCAACTGTGAATGTCTCTGTGTCTGAAGCACAAGCTGCTGAAGACAATCCGGCTGCATCAGCCGATGAGGAACATCAAGAAGAACGTGTCCAAACTCCCCCCATGCCTGAAGAAACTGTTCATGAAGTGAACGTGTCTGTGCCTGACCCTCCAGCTCCTCAAGTGGAGGTTGAAAATCCTGAAGCTGCCACAACCAATGCAAGTGAAGCCAATGACGTTGTCATGCCTGAAGCTAATGTGGAGCTTCAACCAACTAGTGTGCCTGAAGCTAATGAGGCCACTGCACCTGAAGCTAATGAGGCTACTGCTCCTGAAGCACCTGTTGTGCAGCCTGAAGCCTCAGCTGCTGCCACTGCTCCTATTCCGCCCCCAAGGCCCTATACAATAGAGCAAGCATACAACCATGGCGAGCTAATCACAGTAAGATGGCCCGTTCTGGTCCCTCCGCCTAATGTCTCTGGTCCTCAATTTGACTATCACATTGAGCATAGGCCTCAGGTCCAGAAGCCCAAGCCAAGACTGCCAAGGTTTCCAGGTACTGCAAACTCACCAGGGTCTTTCAATGCAAATGGCTTCAAGAGCCACAACACATTCTTTGACAGCTCGAAGAACCCCTACACGAAGCCAAGAATATCATCAGATCGGTTCTGGAGTCATCAGCAGCGAAGCTATTACTCCTGTGTTCTGTATGATCAAGGGTGCATTTTCCCTCATATGCGCCTCAACACTGAAGCCATTACTAGACTCCCTTGCTTAGAAGAAGCACTTGATTGCTTTCGTGATGCTGGGCTGCTCAGTTTTATCACAGATAAAGAACACTGGAATGAAGAGCAATTGCTTCCATTCTATGCTACTCTGCACATTCGCGGCTACAACAGAGATATCACGACATGGATTCTAGAGTGGATGACAGGAAATGTTCATCATGAAGCCAAAGCTCTCGACATCATTGAGCTTACAGGCCTATCCACTCCAGGAGAACTCTATGAACCTGGTTGTCAAAATCACCGCAATGCTTTGGAAAGCATCTTTCATAAGCCTGAACCCAATATGAGTTAGATGTTGAGCATGATGAAGCCTTTGCCTCGTGATGCTGAATATCCAACAGAGTTCTTTGTTGAAGACCTTGAGTATCTGCCACGCACCATATATCACATCATCAGGCGAACTCTATGGCCTATCAAAGGACATTCATCAGCGGCAAAGCTTGAAGGAGCTATGAAGACTTTGGTCTTCTACATTCTCAATGGCATCAGCTTCAATGCGCAAGACTTCTTCATCAGGCAACTTGCTGCTTCTGGCTTTGACCTATTTGGTCTGAAGTTTTATGCTCCATGGGTCATGCGCCTCATCAAGCGACACTCATCTGTCAACTATCAACCATCTGCTCGCAATCATGTGATTTTTCTACCAGAGGTTGATATGTCAGTTGAAGCTATATACCCTGAACCTGCCAAGAAGCCTCTTTGTCTTCAGAATGCCAAGCACCAAAGCTTCACTCAGCCTATTGAAGGTGTTCAAGCAGCGACTCGAATCTATCCTTTGGCTGGAAACACTTGTCTGCCTCATTGAGCACCCACTGAAGCCACTGAAAGCACCATTGCACAAAGGCCTCGGAAGCGTTCTCGCGTACTCAATGACCGAGAACTTCTTGTGGCCCTTCATCAGAAACAGGATAAGCATCATTTCTGGCTCAAGAGACAGATGCAAAGCCTCTTGGTGGATGTCAATCGCATTCGCAACCTTGCCACCAAGAATGCCTTTGTTGCTCATGAAACTTGTCGGTGATCATGGAAGAGCTTGACCCTGCTTAGTGCTGAAGCAGATCTTCAAGACGATGGCTTCAATGAACGATTCCAGTTTGACTCCACTCCTCCACGGACTACTGTCCTACATCGTACTCCATCTCTTGAAGATTCTGAATATTCTTCCTCCGCGGCAATTATCAATGCCAGAGAGATCGATGATGAAGATGATGCTACTTCACCACCTCCTACTTCTGCACGCATCGACACTGCACCAAGTTCATCTGCACCGCCAAACAACAACGACAACCCTGCTGCTTCAACTACTCCTCATGAGGACAAGTAGATGCTCTATGTCTTCAAACCTTTTTGGTCATTACTGACAAAAGGGGAGAAGCGTATGAGTTTGATAGTCTTCAAGCGGGTTCATATGGGCGGCTGCATTATATTTTTGCCTCATGCTTACAACTCTTGCTTTTTAAAACATTTGGTTCTTTGAGTTGTAACACCTAAACTTGATGGTCGTCTGCTACTTGTTTGCTTTACTGTGATGCGATGATAACTTCCGCACTTAGATCATCCTGCAGACGTCCATTTTTCATTATGCATGTCATCCTATAAGCTATATCGTTTCATGCATGATGAATTATCTTCATAAGTTGAAGTGGATCTCCACAAGTACAACCTGCCATGTGCATTTGCATTCCAAAAGCAAAATTACTTATATGCACATCTTCAGGGGGAGCCCTTGCTACTTATGAAGACTATTTCCTATCCTTACAATTTCACATATTTATCCCCGTTGAAAACTTCAACCAGTTTGTCATCAATCACCAAAAAGGGGGAGATTGTAAGTGCATCTAGTGCCACCCCTAGTTGGTTTTGGAGTATTGATGACAAAGTTGGTTGAGGGACTAATGCGTTTGTGAGAATTGCAGGATAACGCAGGTAGTGTCCCTCATTGATTCGGTTTACCTACCGGAGATGACCCATAAAAATGTATGAAGACATTGAAGACAATGGTGGTACGAGAAGATATTCATATTGAAGACTATGACATGAGAAGACATAGCGTGAAGACTATGGAGCACGAAGACTGTGTGGATTCGTCGCTTCCTTTTCTTCTTTGTTGAGTCATAGGAACCACCGTACTGTTAAGTGGGGTCCAAGTGAACTAAGTCAGAGTGACTGAAGTGATGCTCAACTCAAATCCTATGTCTTCGAGCGAAGACAATGAGAGCAAATCTTATCCAGAGCTGGATGAGTCAGCTTTGCTTGTAGCCCAAGTAAAGTTGCCGCGTGTGTTTGAAATCTGACCGTTGGAACACGTGTCAGTTCCTTAGTGACCCAGGGTCATTTTGGACAAATCAGGTCGGGTTGCCTAGTGGCTATAAATAGCCCACCCCCTACACCATAAATTGGTGGCTGCTCAGAGTTAGTTTACGGCTTTTGTTGTTTTGAGAGCAACCCACCTCGAAGCCTTTGAGAGAGAAATCCTTGCGAGGACAAAGCCCAAACACCCAGAGCCAAAGAGTGTTAGGCATCACTGAAGTCTTTCTGTCTGTGTGACCTGAAGACTTATTACACTTGAGGACTGTGTATCCTCCAGCCGGTTAGGCGTCGCGTTCTGAGCATCCAAGAGTCATTGTGGATTGCCAGGTGAACGAAGTCTGTGAAGGTTTGGAAGTCTACCTTGAAGACTTACCAGAGTGATTGGGCGAGGACTAAGTGTCCTTAGCTCAAGGGGAATAAGGTGAAGACACGGTCTTCTGAGTTGAATCTCAGCCTCCCTAACCAGACATACAGTTGTCACAGCAACTGGAACTGGTCTAACAAATCATGTGTCTTCAACAAGTGACTGGTTCTATCTCTTCCCTCCTTTACTTTGAGTTTGTCTTCGTGAAGTCATTACTTATCTGTCTTATCTGATTGACTTCATTGCTTGACTACTATTGTTGATTGGCTTCATACTATCTTCCATCCTGATCCTACTACCTAGCTGCTATTAGTCTTCGTACGTTAACGCTATTGCATACTTGACTATGGCTTGCTTGTCGTAGTTTATCTTCCGCTGCATATCAATTAGGTCATTTCTATTGTTTGTCTTTGAAACTTCCATGTTTTGAAGACTTTGATAAGAATCGCCTATTCACCCCCCTCTAGTCGATAACTAGCAGTTTTAGGAAGTTATCTTATCGGACTGAGTCTTTATGGATTTGAGAACACTTGATGTATGTCTTGCATGTGCTTATTTGTGGTGACAATGGGATATTCACGAGATTCACTTTATGTATGATTTGGTGATCAACTTGCGGGTTCTGTGACCTTGTGAACTTATGCATAGGGATTGGCACATGTTTTCGTCTTGACTCTCCGGTAGAAACTTTGGGGCACTCTTTGAAGTTCTCTGTGTTGGTTTGAATAGATGAATCTGAGATTGTGTGATGCATGTTGTATAATCAAACCCATAGATACTTGAGGTGACATTGGATTATCTAGGTGACATTAGGGTTTTGGTTGATGTGTGTCTTAAGGTGTTATTTTAGTACAAACTCTAGGGCTGTTTGTGACACTTATAGGAATAGCCCAATGGATTGATCGGAAAGAATAACTTTGAGGTGGTTTCGTACCCTACAATAATCTCTTTGTTTGTTCTCCTCTATTAGTGACTTTGGAGTGACTCTTTGTTGCACATTGAGGGATTGTTATATGATCCAATTATGTTATCATTGTTGAGAGAACTTGCACTAGTGAAAGTATGAACCCTGGGCCTTGTTTTGAAGCATTGCAATACCGTTTTCGCTCACTTTTGTTACTTGCTACCTTGCTGTTTTTATATTTTCAGATTACAAAAACATATATCTACCATCCATATTGCACTTGTATCACCATCTCTTCGCCGAACTAGTGCACCTATACAATTTTACCATTGTATTGGGTGTGTTGGGGACACAAGAGACTCTTTGTTATTTGGTTGTAGGGTTGTTTGAGAGAGACCATCTTCATCCTACACCTCCCATGGATTTATAAACCTTAGGTCATCAACTTGAGGGAAATTTTCTACTGTCCTACAAACCTCTACACTTGGAGGCCCAACAACGTCTATAAGAAGAAGGTTGCATAGTAGACATCAGGCGCCTGCAGCGACCACCATGCCAGATTGTTCGACAGACTTCCTTTTTTAATTGCTCAGCAATGAAGTTGTGGGAGATAATGATGAACGAGGCAAGGCCTTATTTTAAAATGTGGAGAGGGGTGTGGGTATATTTTTGCAAAATTGCCATTATTTCCGTCCTATCCATCAGATATAGACCGGACGGCCTATATTGCAGGATGGCAGGCACACCATCATCACCAACTCTATTTTTTATCTAGGGAGGACTAGGGACTAGGGAAGTACTAGGGAGTACTAGTAAGGACACCATCTACTTCTTCGTGTGTTGTTCTTGCGCTCCATTTGTCGGTCGCAACTTCCCCTACAACCACTCGCTGGCGGAGCATAGTTCTAGATGTGCGCACGTGCCCTGCTACTGCTATGAGTGTACGCCGCCTTTTGAGGGCTCGCCGGCATGCCTCGTGCATCACCTCACGGCACCGTCCGTCAAGCACTACTTGCCCACGAGCAGTGAACATCAAGTATGAGACGTGCTACCTGTTCGCCGTGCCAGAGTTGCTGGAGGATCACCGCCGCCTGCTAATCACAAAGGAGGCGGTAGCGTCTTCCTCTTGCCGTGGGCACGGGCAAGGCCCGCACAGGCCGCCGCCCCCTCTCAGTAGTGTGTGTCAGGGGCGACACCGGTGACGCTGACACAAGGCCAGTGTACGCGTGCGTTCTCACTATTACTGCCGCTCCGAAGTACGAGGGCGCCCACGCTGCCTCCATCATGCTGGCTGGGACTTTGCCGAGCTGCTCCGTTCCCGGCAATGTGGACATGGAAGACGTCTGGTATGATTTTCACCCCAAGATGATGCACGGGGACTCCAAGGAGGTTCACCTAGTCATATGCATTACCAAGTCAGTTGTTCATCATTAGTCTTCGCTCAATGTAATTCGTTGTCTAAGCATGTGGAGACTTCTTATTTATGTAGTATAGAACCTTCCGTGCATGATCTTGCTCTATTAGAGTATCGCACTTAAAAAAGTGTGTCCATTTATGGTTTAGTCTAGAATCTGCCATGTATGATTTTTCTCCATTAGAGTTCTCGCTTGCCATTTATGAGATTAATTGAGAACTTTTACTACAGTTATGGTGAAAGACTTATGATGAACCATTTCTTACATCTCCTCTGCCCCTTCCAAGTCACCTTAGGAAAACCAAATAATCCCAAAACACTTAGGCATGGTGCATTAACTCCCACCTTGTTTCTTGTTTCTTGACATATCAACCAATAAGAGCTGTGGGGCGTGCATGTTTTCAATGACTCGAGACTACCAAACATGACATGCAATGGTTAGTTCATTGCATGCAATGCTATTAATTAGCAAATAAACATTAAGTTCTCTCGTTTGCCCCTCCTTGGTCACGGTGCACAACTTAAGATGACTTATTCACCTAGACGGAGGGAGTACATTCATGGTGGTCTAGAAAAAATAAACAAAATTGATACTCAAAAACTAATTCTTAAAGATCATTTCTTGCAAAGCACAATAAGTGTTATTTCTTCACAAGTTTTGGATGCAGGTTGAATAGTTGAACGCTTTTGTTTGCAAAAGATACTTTTTAATCTATTCCACCCGGATGCTTGTGAGCTCTAGAGAAGAAACAATATCTGAAGAAACCTATTGATACTCATTACACATGAGATGACCCCCACATACTTTGTCAAAATAAGCAACTCCGCGATCAATGCATTTCACTGTTCCGTGCAATGCATGTGCACCTTACTATATATAGTACGACCATAAATTTAACTAACATTATATATAGTACAATAAATGCTCATGCATGCCACCAAAAATTATATCATTGAAAACTATGTTCAAATACGAATCCAACGATATAGTTTTTGTTGACAAGCACTAACATTTTGTCACTTAATTATTTAGTCAAATTACATGGGGGACTAATAAAACATGACCGAGGTAGTACTAGTGTAGAGGGCAGCGCTGCACGGGAGTCTCGCCCCGCTCGTGGCGCGGCAGTAAAGTCGTCATATCACAAAACCCCACCACTCCCAGGAATAAGTGGCCTGGTAAAATAAATGGACAAGCAACCATCACATCCCTTTGTCTTTTTTTGCATTTCATCTCTCCATTTACTTTTTCCGGTTAATATCGCACACTCGATCCCTAGCTACTACTCCTAGTATCCCTAACTACTACTCCTAGGGCCAGTTCTTTTGGCGGCTTAAAGAATAAGTCATCTCTTCCCCAACTTTTCCCATAAGACTAGTCATAGTGGAGAGTAACATAAGGCGCCTAACTCATTCATTTGGGCTTCTAAACTACTACCTCCATCCTGGTTTATTAGTCACCATTGTAATTTGTAATAAATTTTGACCAAATATTTAACTGATATAAAAACTATAGCAATTGGTGATGATGGTGGGCCTGCCATCCTGCAATATAGGCCATCCGATTTAATATTTGACGGATAGGAAGGAAATTATAGAAATTTTGCAAAAAGATACCCACACCCCCTCTTCACATTTGCAAATTTGGCCTTCCCTCGTTCACCCTTTTCTCTCACAAGATAAACTACTCATACAAATTTATCTTGATTTTCCGTGCAATGCACGGGCATCTTGCTAGTTTATGGTCAAAATTTGACACAGATTACAATGGGGACCAATAAACCAGGACGGAGGTAGTAGTTATGGGATTACTAATCTAGAAGCCTAAAAGAACTAGCCCCTGGTACTCCTAGTAGTACTACTCTACTCAAGTTGGAATTCCAATTACACGTCACGACTTTTCAGGCAAAAAATTCGATACAGGGTGTATGAAGCAGTTTGGGAATTTGCATGCCTTCCCGACCAGTGAGATACTCCATACAAAGTACAATAGAGAAAAAACCACAGAGAAGGAAGCTAAAAGTAAACAATCAAATGAGCATTTTTGCATTTATTTTGCATTGAATCGTTTCACGCGCTTGACTAGTGTTGTTTTTCTACTTTTACAAAAACTGCATCGTAATGTTAAAACGTGCATTTGCACGTACATCAGTAATAGTAGTAGCACAGTCTGCAAGCATATATAGAGAGAGACATGTAGTGCGATATATAGTTAAGTTTGTGCTATATGCACGTACTTACAAAATGCGTACGGATACACAAGGTTTCCAAAAATTTCCTTTTACATACTCAATTAAGCATGCTAATAATTCTCGAACGTTCAGGATTTATCATTTGCGTCCCAAAACTAATGAGGTTGCCTTACAAAACTAAATTGTTCCTAATAAAAGCCATGGCGCTCACAGGAGCGCTTGCGGCGCGCCACGAGTGCCCTGGTGCGCGGCCGTTTCCCAGTGCGCAGACACAACGCCTCTTCCTCAGCCTTGCAACTCACGAGGTGTTGATTGGCGGCTTTCTTCGGAGCCGACCTCTAGAGTAATGGTGAGGTGAGGGGCAAATCCGGCCAGGGCTGACTCCCCCGGTCTTCGGACGTCGAGGTTGCATCAAGGCTCAAAGCCAGATCCATGGTAAGGGGGTGAGTCCGGCCATGGCTGACTGCCGGTCTTCGAACGTCGATGTCGCTTCCAGGCTCGAGGTCGGATCCAAAGTAAGGGCCAACCCGTAAATCGGGTATGAAAGAGATCCAAAGTCGAAGCCTCGGGACTCTCGGGTGCTTCAGACAATGCTGAGAAGCCGGTGAAGATCAGATCGCCCTGGGTGTCAGTGATGTATTCTAGATTACCAAACCTGATCCGATGCTCAGGGGCGAAACTGTCGACCTGGTCGAGGTGACCGGTCGAGTTGGTGTGCAGAACGATGCTGCCGAATGTGAAAAGTTGTGCGGGAATAAAGATGTCCTCGGTGTCGATGCTGTCTCCGATGATTAGGTGGGCCATCGATCCTTCAGCGATCCAACAGCAGAATTTTCAGTGAAAGCACCAATGTCGGTGTTGAAACCGGCGGATCTTGGGTAGGGGTCCCAAGATATGGATCCTGGATCAATGGGGAACAAGGGATGAAGGAAACGATGTTACCCAGGTTTGGGACCTCTTGAAGAGGTAAAACCCAATGTCCTGCTTGATTATATTGAAGTGTATAGGACGATTACAGAGTAGATCTACCATGAGATCAGATGAACTAAACCTTAGGTGAGTAGGATGATGGTTGTTGTTCTAACCTCTATGAACAAAAACCTCTGGTTTATATAGACACTAGGGGTATTACAGTTACACATGGTCGGTTACAAGGAAGGGATAAACATGTCAATGAGGGAGTCTTGGACTATGGGGTCCTCGAGGAGTTGGCCTATGTGACATGGTCCGAACTAATGGGTCGTGAAGAAACGAGGTAGAAGGACCTCCCCGTGTCCGTATAGGACTTTCCCTTGCGTGGATGGCAAGCTTAGCGTTCAGATCATGTACCTTCCTTTCTTTGTAACTGACTTTGTACAACCCTAGATCCCTCCGGTGTCTATATAAACCGGAGGGCTTAGTCCATATGTAGGATCACAATCATACAGGCTAGACATCTAGGGTTTAGCCATTACAAGAAAGCTTACAAGGAAGGGATAAACTTGTTGATTCTTCCTATCATGAATTGGAGGACACATCAAGGCATGAAAGACCTCCTATCCAGACACGGGATTGCCTCGTAGTTCAGCCTTCGAACAGTTACAGTGCGGCCCAACTGTCTGGCCTGCAAAGGATAGACTGGTAGGCGAGGATCCCCTAGTCCAGGACTCCCTCACATGGGCCTCCTACCGGCCGTAGGATCCATGGGCCTTCTACGAGCCGTAGAACCAATGGGCCTTCTATGGGTCATATGATTGATTGGCCAAACATGGGTCTTACTATTTGTGGACCCATAATGGACCACAATATGGGTTGTAGACGAGCTAGAGTGGGAATTGTCTATTCATGGGCCGACCATAATGGGCCATTAATAGGCCGATATGAATAACGGGCTTAATTATATTGATAGGCATAAGGTATCGTTAATGGGTCGTATTTTATGACGCTATGAAAATGACCCAATGGATTTACGGACCACAGATGGGCCGACTGTATCCACGGGCTGAATTTGGCCCACAAGCAGAACATGCCAGTAATGGACCGTAAGTAATCAAATGCTGGAAATGAGCCCAAGAATAAATGGGCCCTTAGAAGGTCAAAATATAACACGGCTGGAAATGTCCCAATGGAATAATGTGCCGTTAATGGGTATAAAGCGATACACTGTTCATTATGGGCCAGTTTCACCACAGGTTGTTAGTGGGCCCAGAGTTATAGGGCCCCATATGGGCCGAAAGACATCATGGGCCATACATGGGCCGGAAGTTACAACGGGCTGGAGTCATATTGGATGGCCCAGCCGACGCTACTGGGCCTAATTTGGATAGGCCATAACGGGTCGTGAGTTAACGGGTTGTAAATGGGCTATATGCGAACAGGCTGTTAACAGGCTTTCCGTGGGTTGGCCCACTACCTCTTGAGCAAGTTAAGTGGGCTGGCTTTTTGACCTGCATGGGCCACTTTTGGGCCGAGCCACGTGTCGACTTATCATAGGTGCATCCCATCCATTCGCTGGATGACATCTGTCCCAACGCGGAGCTGACACGTGGTCCCTTCGGCCAATGAGAATTTTACACATGGAAAATCACCATTGGTCATTGCTGTTAATGGGTTACTGGATCCAAAACTGGACCTGGTAGCTTAATGGTGACCCATTATGATGGATGCCATGTGTCGGTTACCCTTGACGAAAACACTTCCATGACGCGGGATTTATCGTCAGGGAAGTGGTCACTTCCATGATGATAATTTCAGTATTGTCATGGAACACTTCTACGAGAGCACATGTATGACTATCTTGATTCTGTCATAAAATCATCATGGATGTACATGCATGACAAAAAACGTGACCTATGGTGACAAACACATATCATCACGGAAGTGTTTTTTTTGTAGCGAAGTATGGACACTCTCCGTCGTACGTTTCTCCCAAAAGCATTGTCAGACGTCCAGTTTAGCATTACCGAGTGGTCCAGGAAGAGGATCTTGGAAGAGTTTCGTTTGGTCCTGGTCACCCAGGCAATGACCCGGAGTGCATGTCCGAACAACCCCTTCGCGCATAGGATGTAGACCGGTGAGGACCTCTTTGTGAAGCCTAGGTAGGACTACGGTGTGTCGATCAGCCAAGGTCGGCATGACCAGGAAAAGTGTGTATGGCCAGAGTTAATCAAGCGTGTTGGGTAAGTTGGTGCACCCCTACTGGGAAACTATTCGGACAGTCGTGTACACGGTAACAGACAATCGGAGTTGTATCCCGATCTACTACAACTAGAATTGGATACTTGTGACACTGAACTGGTATGATGGCTCCGGGATCGCTTCCTCGCAGGTAGACGAGGAAGGATCTTTGGGCATTGCTATTATATACTGAAATTGCAACTATCCCTAGGTGGTTTTGGTAATTCCTAATAGCATATAGCTCATTGAGCTAACACTATTCCAAGACAAATATTTCAGGAAAAGCTAAATGAATGGCATGGCATGGATGAGAAAAGTGGACCCCTCAAAATGCTAAGGATAAAAGGATTGGCTCAAGCCTCAAAGCTCAAGACTCTACATTTTATATTGGGATAATTAGATTTATGCCCCTAGTTGTGTCCCACTCGTCTGTTTTACCCCTAATTCTCAAAAGTCACCAGTTCTGTCCAAGTCACTTTGCTCCTCTTATGCTTTTGCCCTTTGACCGTTTGACTGTCAGTTTGAAAACTTCATAACTAATTCATACTAAATCAGAAAAATGCAAATAAGATACCAAAATGTTTAGAAGAACATCACCTATATGTCAGTGTCATTTGCATTCATTAAAAAAGTGTTGGAAAGTGCACATCTGAGTTTTAGCTCTTTTGATACCACCATGAATAGTAAACTCTAAAAAAATTCAAAGGTGTTTGCACGTCAAGGTGTTTGTACCCGGAGCAGAGAGAAAAATCTTTGCAGACTCGCCGAACAAAAACAATCAGGTGATATTCATCTAAGTACATTTTCTTGACACATATTTTTTTGTCAAAGAACAATCATCTTGGTCTATACATTTTTTATGCGCAGGACAATGATTCGTTATAAAGGTGGTGCCATGCTGCGGATGGAGTGTGCGTTAACCTCATCATGCACCGGCATACGCGCCCGCTTGCTATTGAACGGGTGTGCGCAAGCCGCTGCCCGTGCGGCTCGATCTACACCGACTCGCCAGGACCGCACCCGTGATTGACTTGCCTCTTCATCATGGTGATCATCAACTCCGCAGTGGATAATTTATGACCTGACATATTAGGTGAAATCCATCCAGTATATTTTTCATATTATATATTATTTTCTTTAAAAGAGCAATTACTTTGGCTTGCAAGTTATCCAATGCAGGACTCAAAACGGTCTATATCACGGTCAACTATGGAGAATTTCGAGCCAACTCATTGAGTCGTCTTAAGACTTGGGGGCTCTATGGACATGGCTCAGTAAATGTTGCCAGTTTAAAGGCCGTCAGAAAAATTTCCGGATCAAAATGAAGAATAAAATCCGGTTCAAGAGAAATATGTCTCTCACAAAGCTTTGAAGCTCTCAATATCTGGTTTAAAATTCCGGCTCAAGAAGAATACATCTCTTGCAAAGTTTAAATTCTCAGGAAAAATTAAAGGGAAAAAAGAGAGTTTGTTGCAAAGCAACCCTCAAACATAGGTGCCCCGCTTCAATGACCATTAGGGGCTGATTGTATTCAAATCTAGCTTAACCCCTTTGGCACAACTTCCTGGCTGTATTCGAATCATAGCTGTTCAAACCTTTTGATCATTTAGGGGCTGGATCGTATTCGAATCATGGCTTAACCACTTTTGGTCCGACCCTGATCATATTCGAATTAGAGTCATTAAATATTTAGACCACTGGGGCTGATCATATTCGAATCTAGCTTAACTCCTTTGGCACAGCTTCCAGATCGTATTCGAATCATATATGTTCAAACAAATTCATCATTTGGGGGATGCATCATATTCGAATCATAGCTTAACCCCTTTTGGTCCGACTCTGATCGTATTCGAATCAGAGTCGTTAAAAAATGTCTCAAGGTCATTTGGGGTCTTCCTGTTCAAACATAGCTGTCATTCACCAAAGAGAACATAGCTGTCGGTACCCACTTGATCGGCGCAATGCTAAAAGCCACTTGGGGGCTTCCTGTTCAAACCCCGTCGCCAGCTTGCCGTGGCTAGGACTTTGGCTCGGCTTCCGTTTTTCATCTCTGAGCCTCCATAGCCGAGTGCGTCTCTCACGGCCGCCCGTCCGAGTGGCCCTGCTAGACCGTACCTTTCCCGCCGGGTCACCGCCTCTTCTCCACTCTGCACGCAGCTGCCCTGGCTCGCGCCTCTGCTCTACTCCACGCACTGCCTTGATTCACTGCCATCGCTTTAAGCCGTCCTGGTTGTAGCGCTGCCTCACCGCGAGTTGCCCCTCCCGCCGATTTCCGTCTCTAAACCGTCGACCTCATTTTTTCTACCAAGAGCTGTCGCGGCCCTTGCCGGAGTAAGCCTCGAGCCATCCCTGCCTGTGAGCTACTGCCTCCATTGGTGTCGCCCCTGCAGCTGCGCCAAGTTGCCGCAACGACCCGCCATGCCTTGAGCCACCCCGCTATTGTGGCCTTGGCCTACTACCGTGCCTTGAGTCGTCGTTGTACTTCGCCGGTGTCCCTCTACTGCAGCTCGCACACGCTAAACCGCTCCACTCCACCGCTGCTGACGGGTCATCATTTTCCACAACTGCTGCTACTCGTTGGCCGCGAGCCGCCTCTGAGCTGCAGTTTCCACAAAGACTCAAGCCAATGCAAAATACTCTTATTCTGTAGGCAGGTACCAAATGATGGACAGGGCAAACATGCATATAGTGTTGCACGTCAAGGTGTTTGTACCCGGAGCAGAGAGAAAAAGCTCTGCAGACTCGCCGAACAAAAACAATCAGGTGATATTCATCTAAGTACATTTTATTGACACATGTTGTTTTTTGTCAAAGAACAATCATTTTGGTCTATACATTTTTTATGCGCAGGACAATGATTCGTTATAAAGGTGGTGCCATGCTGCGCGGATGGAGTGTGCGTTAACCTCATCATGCACCGGCATACACGCCCGCTTGCTGTTGAATGGGTGTGCGCAAGCCGCTGCCCGTGCGGCTCGATCTACACCGACTCATCGGGACCGCACCCGCGATTGACTCGCCTCTTCATCATGGTGATCATCAACTCTGCGGTGGATAATTTATGACCTGACATATCAGGTGAAATCCATCCAGTATATTTTTTATATTATATATCATTTTCTTTAAAAGAGCAATTACTTTGGCTTGCAAGTTCTCCAATGTAGGACTCAAACCGGTCTATATCACGGTCAACTATGGAGAATTTCGAGCCAACTCATTGAGTCGTCTTAAGACTCGGGGGCTCCATGGACATGGCTCAGTAAATGTTGCCAGTTTAAAGGCCGTTAGAAAAATTTCCGACTCAAAATGAAGAATATCTGGTTTAAAATTTGGTTCAAGAGAAATATGTCTCTCACAAAGCTTTGAAGCTCTCAATATCCGGTTTAAAATTCCGTCTCAAGAAGAATTTATCTCTAGCAAAGTTCGAGTTCTCAGGAAAAAGTAAAGGGATCAAAGAGAGTCTGTTGCAAAGCACAACTCAAACATAGGTACCCCGCTTCAATGACCATTGGGGGCTAATCGTATTCAAATCTAGCTTAACCCCTTTGGCACAGCTTCCTGGTCGTATTCGAATCATAGCTATTCAAACCTCTTGATCATTTGGGGGCTGGATCATATTCGAATCATGGCTTAACCCCTTTTGGTCCGACCCTGATCATATTCGAATCAAAGTCATTAAATATTTAGACCACTGAGGGCTGATCGTATTCGAATCTAGCTTAACTCCTTTGGCACAGCTTCCTAATCATATTCGAATCATAGTTGTTCAAACAAATTGATCATTTGGGGGCTGGATCGTATTCGAATCATAGCTTAACCCCTTTTGGTCCGACTCTGATCGTATTCGAATCAGAGTCGTTAAAAAATGTCTCAAGGTCATTTGGGGGCTTCCTATTCAGACATAGGTGTCATTCACCAAAGAGAACATAGCTGTCGGTACCCACTTGATCGGCGCAATGCCAAAAGCCACTTGGGGGCTTCCTGTTCAAACCCCATCGCCAGCTTGCCGTGGCTAGGACTTAGGCTCAGCTTCCATTTTTCATCTCTGAGCCGCCATAGCCGGGTGCATCTCTTACGGCCGCCCGTCCGAGTGGCCCTGATGGACCGTACCTTTCCCGCCGGGTCACCGCCTCTTCTCCACTCTGCACGCAGCTGCCCAAGCTCACGCCTCTGCTCTACTCCACGCGCTGCCTTGATTCGCTGCCACCGCTTCAAGCCGTCCTGGCTGTAGCGCTGACTCACCGCGAGTTGCCGCAACAACCCTTCGTGCCTTGAGCCACCCAGCTGTTGTGGCCTTGGCCTACTGCCGCGCCTTGAGTCGCCGCTGTACTTCGCCGGCGTCCCTCTGCTGCAGCTCGCGCACGCCAAACTGCTCCACTCCGCCGCCGCTGACGGGTCATCACTTTCCACAACTATTGCTACTCATTGGCTGCGAGCCGCCTCCGAGCCGCAGTTTCCGCGAAGACTCAAGCCAATGCAAAATACTCTTATTCTGTAGGCAGGTACCAAATGACGGACAGGGCAAACATGCATATAGTGTTGCACGTCAAGGTGTTTGTACCCAGAGCAGAGAAAAAAAGCTCTGCAGACTTGCCGAACGAAAACAATCAGGTGATATTCATCTAAGTACATTTTCTTGACACATATTGTTTTTTGTCAAAGAACAATCATTTTGGTCTATACATTTTTATGCGCAGTACAATGATTCGTTATAAAGGTGGTGCCATGCTGTGCGGATGGAGTGTGTTAACCTCGTCATGCACTGGCATATGCGCCCACTTGCTGTTGAACGGGCATGCGCAAGCCGCTGCCTGTGTGGCTCGATCTACACCAACTCACCGGGACCGCACCCGCGATTGACTCGCCTTTTCATCATGGTGATCATCAACTCCGCGGTGGATAATTTATGACCTGACATATCAGGTGAAATCCATCTGGTATATTTTTTATATTATATATTATTTTCTTTAAAAGAGCAATTACTTTGGCTTGCAAGTTCTCCAATGCAGGACTCAAACCGGTCTATATCACGGTCAACTATGGAGAATTTCGAGCCAACTCATTGAGTCGTCTTAAGACTCGGGAGCTCCATGGACATGGCTCAGTAAATGTTGCCAGTTTAAAGGCCGTCAGAAACATTTCCGGCTCAAAATGAAGAATATCTCGTTTAAAATCTGGTTCAAGAGAAATATGTCTCTCACAAAGCTTTGAAGCTCTCGATATCCGATTTAAAATTCCGTCTCAAGAAGAATTTATCTCTCGTAAAGTTCGAGTTCTCAGGAAAAACTAAAGGGACCAAAGAGAGTCTGTTGCAAAGCACAACTCAAACATAGGTACCCCGCTTCAATGACCATTGGGGGCTGATCGTATTCAAATCTAGCTTAACACCTTTGGCACAGCTTCTTGATCGTATTCGAATCATACCTGTTCAAACCTCTTGATCATTTGGGGGCTGGATCGTATTCAAATCATGGATTAACCCCTTTTGGTCTGACCCTGGTCATATTCGAATCAGAGTCATTAAATATTTAGACCACTGGGGGCTGGTCGTATTCGAATCATAGGTTTTCAAACAAATTGATCATTTGGGGGCTGGATCGTATTCGAATCATAGCTTAACCCCTTTTGGTCTGACTCTGATCGTATTCGAATCAGAGTCGTTAAAAAATGTCTCAAGGTCATTTGGAGGCTTCCTATTCAAACATAGGTGTCATTCACCAAAGAGAACATAGTTGTCGGTACCCACTTGATCGGCGCAATGCCAAAAGCCACTTAGGGGCTTCCTGTTCAAACATAGGTGTCATTCACCAAATAGAACATAGCCATTAACCCTTTTGGTCTGGCTTCCTGTTCAAACATAGGTGTCATTCACCTAAGAGAACATAGCCATTAACCCTTTTGGTCTGGCTTACTGATTGTATTCAAATCAGAAGCCTCGTGTTTTCTCTCTTTTTGATTTAAGTTTTTCGAAACAGCCTTTCGGGTTTCTCTTGATACTTTTTTGCTTACATCTGAAAGCATATATGTGGTTTCGATTAACCCAGCTTGACTTTGGATGATAAATCGCCAGCATATGACAATCATAAATATTTGGAAGTTTTGGCTTCTAAAGATTGGGTTATCACCCTTACTGCATTGATATGGTAAGCTGGCAGTTTAACCACATGTCACAGGAACCGGATTTAAAACCAGGTTATATTATTCAAATCTTTAATAGCCAACATGGCTGGATTTTTATTATGGTTATCAATAACCAATATTGTGATGGAGGTCTTCAAAGTCGCTTCAGTGCAATGACTATTATTTTATTAATGGGCATGCTTTATTTTACAATGGAGGGAATAGTCCCGAGTCACTGCAGGCTTACGACCCGGCACTTGGGGGCTATGTTATTCAAGTTGAGGTTACATCAAATATGCAAGTCCCATGTCACTGCCAGCATGCACCATGGCACTTGGGGGATACAAAGTCATTTTTTCTCAATTTACTAAAGACCCGACTCATCACATGGTAATGAGCCGGCCCTTGGGGGCTACCAATTGCTCCTGTCAAAAATTCAAGGTACACAAGCCTCAGTCCATTATATTGAAAGATCCACTACTCAGTTGGTAGAGTACAAAGCTCTTAACCTTGTGGACGTGGGTTCAAGCCCCATGCTGGACCTTACATCATATGATGTTATTATCAATGAATTATATACAAAGTCCCAGCTCAGTATTATCTTAGTGAGCCGGCCCTTGGGGGCTACACGTTGCTGCTCAAGTCTACATGATCATATTTACAAAGTGCCTGCTCATTATTTCATAATGACCCGGCACTTGGGGGCTACAAGTGATATGAATATAATGGAGGTACAGTTTCAAGTTTGATGTTAGCGACAATTATAACCCGGTGCTATCAATATTTACAAACCAGATATTTTGGCAATGATAAATCGGCAAGTTCTACATCTTCAAGCTGGCTGAAAATAAGATGAGTATTTCATGACCAATGTTTTTGATTATGAAGCTAGCCTATTGACCCGGATTTTCTAAGAAGAAGGAAATACCAAGGAGTTAAGGATGATCAGGTGCCGACTTACAAGAGTTCTTAACCCGGAGCATAATCTGTCAAAATTGTTCTTGTGTTTGTTTTACAAGATCAGTTTAACATGGATGAATCCAAATTAAACTATGGGCTAATGTCTTGCGTGTTGTGTCTCTCGTCCCGATCAACCCCTCTCAAGCTACCACATAGATGTGTTGGCCTCACGACTAAGTCCTCACACTAGGACATCTGCCGTGACGTTTCCACGACAGTTGGCGCCCACCATGGGGATAATAATATATAGCATTAAGCACCATGTTTAAGTAGAGATTATAGCGGGGAGAAGAGGTTTTACACCGCTGCATGGAGGGGAGAGAGTTGGTGGTAACGGCGACGAAGTTGTTAGTGTATATCGACGTCATGATGGTTCCCCCGGTGGTGCTCCGGCGCCATCGAAAGAGAGGGGGAGAGAGCACCCCCTCCTTATTATTCTTCCTTGGCCTCCCCCCTAAATGGGAAAAGGGTTTCCCCTCTAGTCCTTGGCCGCCATGGATCCCAAAGGGAGGGATCCTCTCTGAGATTGGATCTCTCTCTGTGTGTTTCTCTTCTGTTTTGCTACTCTGTTTCTGGCCGAAAACCGTTTCTTATATTCCCGTAGATCCATAACTCCGATTGGGCTAAACTTTTGAGGAGATTTATCTTGGGAAATTATCTTTCTTTTGGCGAAAGAAGGGCTCCAACCAACCTATGAGGTTCCCACAAGGCAAGGGGACAGGGCCATCGGGGTAGGCCACGCCATGTTGCCTTGTGGAGCCCTCGAGCACCATCTTGCATTGATTATTCCTCCCAAAAATCACATATATTCCAAAACAAATCTCTGTAAAATTTTATCGTGTTTGCACTTTGTTTAGTATGGTCTTTCTGCGAAACAAAAAACATGCAAAAAAACAGGAACTGGGGCTAGGCACTAGATTAATAAGTTAGTCCATAAAAATAAAATAAAAGTGCACAAAAACTGTATAAAACTATTTTAAACATGGCATGAATACTTCATAAATTAAAGCTACATTGGAGACATATCATGCTCCTATACACTCTCATGTTACACCTGGAACTACCGAACCTAGCGGTAATACCTCTTGTGTGCGGGCAGAAGCAGGCAACGGTTCAATTTGTCAAACCACTATATAAAGGAGGTCTTCTTCCCCAAGAAGAGCTACCTCTTATCCCCTTGCTCCATTGTTGCGGCAAAGCTCATTTTCGCCCGATCTCTCTCCCTAGCCATAAAAACTAGTTGACCTTCTAGGGTTTGGAGGAGAGGGCCTCGATCTACACTTCCACCAAGAGGTATTTGATTCCCCCCACTAATCCTTCACGGATCTTGTTACTCTAGGGTGTTTGGGCACCCTAGACAGAATAGCTCACCTTAGAGCCACAATCCATTGTGGTGAAGCTTTGTGGTGGTGTTGGGAGCCTCTAATTAAGTTGTGGAGAGAGCCCCAGCCTTGTTTGTAAAGGTTCGGTTGTCGCCTTCAAGGGCACCACTAGCAGAATCACGACATCTTGCATTGTGCAACATTGTGAGGAGAATGCAGTGGACCTAGTGGCTTCTTGGCGAGCATTGTGCCTCAACAGTACTACAACGGAGACATACCTCTCATTAAAGGAAGGGAGCTTCAGTAACACATCCTCGTCTTCACCGACTCCACTTGTGGCTATCTCTAACCTTTACTTTGTGCAAGCTATATTGTGTCTGTATCTTGTGCTTTCTTGTGAGCTTGTTATTATGCTTGTCATATAGGTTGTCCACCTAGTTGCATATCTAAACGACCTATTTTATTGTTAAGCACAATTTGATTACAAGGGCTAAAAATTGGTAGTTGCCTATTCACCCCCTATAGTCAACCATATCGATCATTTCATCTACTAACTATATTGTCATCACAAAAAAATATCATTGAAAGATAAATGCACTTTCAACTTGTGATGATGTTCATCTGGATAAAGCTTAACCAAAAACGGCCTAATTTCCTAACACCTTCTATGAACGACATGCAAATCATTGTTAGATTCATACATGTACTTATCTCCTAACTAGCAAAAGAAGCAGACAAGAAATAGTTCAGTGGTAAATTATTAATACTTCACCCTTTATTGTGTGGGTGTTGATGTCTACTACACAACTTTATTTTGTAGACTTTGATGGGCCTCCAAGCGTAGAGTTTTGTAGGACAATAGAAAAATTTCCCTAAAGTAGATGACCTAAGAATTAACAATTCATGGGATTTGTAGGATGAAGATGGTCTCTCTCAAACAACCCTATAGTCAAATACAAGAAATCTCTTGTGTCCCCAACACACACAATGCAATTGTCAATTGTATAGGTGCACTAGTTCGGCGAAGAGATGGTGATACAAGCGTAATATGGATGGTATAAATATGTTTTTATAATCCGAACAATTAAAAACAGTAAGGTAGCAAGTAACAAAAGTGTGTGAAAATGGTGTCTCGATGTTTAGAAACAAGGACTAGGTTCATACTTTCAATGCAATCTCTCAACATTACTAACACAATTGAATCATATGATAATCCCTCAAAGTGCGGTAAAGAATCACTCCAAAGTTTTTATTCCTATCAGAGAAAGTAGGGTGAAATCGTGTAGGTAGTAAAGCACCTCAAAGATATGTTTCCAATCAAAATTATGAACCACCTGAAAGTGTCACGAATAGTTCTAGAGATCGTACTACGACAAAACCATATGATATGCATCAATCAACTCTACTGTCACCTAAATACCCCCATGTCATCGCATGTATCCGCGATTAAGACATGCATCAAGTGATGTCAAATTCAAAATATTCAATCCAACATAAAGAAACCTCAATGACCAAGACCCAATTCACCACAAAAATAAGAGAGGGAGGTGAACATCATGTGTTCCAATTATATTGATAAAGCTCATGATACATCAAGATCATGTCAAATCTAGAGCACGAGAGAGAGAGAGAAAGAGATCAAACACATATCTACTTGTACAAACCCTCGGCCTTGAGGATGAACTACTCACACATCACCATGGAGGTAGCAAGGATGATGAAGATGGCCTCCGTCATGGGCGGATTTGGGCCCCAGGCAGCCAAGGCCATTGCCTTGGGTGTGGAAAAAAATTAGACCTATATTTAAAAAACATATTGGCCTGGGGCGTAGCCCACTTCCAAGCCCAGGAAATCTAGGATAATTGGCCCAGCCGGCTGCCTTGCACCGCACTAACCACCGCAATCCTCAAACGAGGAACGAGCGCCTTCTTATCGCAGCCGCCCCTTCTTGTCTTATTCCCCGACTTGACAAACCCTAGCTCCTGCACAGACGCACGAATAGCCTGTCGTTGGTGCCGCCCACCGCCACCGCCTACCGTTATGTCGGTCAGCTCAGTCCGGCGGTGCCCTCCCCCTCCCCCCCCCCACCGTGCCCCCTTCCAGTCTTCCTTCTTCCATTCTTTGTTCCCTTCTATGGCGTCCTTGTGTGCGTGTTGCACCACTGTCGGCTGCTGCCCTGTCGGGCGAGGGCGCGAGGCGGAGACCCCGGCTAGGGCGCGAGGTTGTAGGAACGGCGTCCGGTGAGGTGGTACGGCAACAACGCAAGCTCAAAAGTACTGTTATTGTTTCTAGATGCCACATTGCCATTGTTTGATGATGATTTTAGTCACTAGATGCCATTGTTGTTGGTTGATACCTGCGCTGGCAGCCGGGGGAATTTTGTTTCTATAATATAAGACATGGAGTAATTTTTGTTTCTATAACATTTTACAGGAATGCAAAATGAGTAAAATAAACAGCACATTGAATTCGTTTTTTCAAGTTCAAACCACCGAACCCGGAGGAGACCACTAGTAATCTATCAAAATGTCTGCAACCTATTGTACGTGTTGTGGCATTGATTAAATCAACATTAGAGGATATTCAAGAGATCAGGCGGAATCGTAGGGATGAGCTCTTTAAAGACGTAACAGACTTTTGTGTCAAATACAAAATTGTAGTGCAAAATATGGAAGATACAAGAACTGCTAATGGGCGTTCAAGGAGTTGGGGTGGTCAGTTGGTAACTTACAACCATCATTTTAGAAATGAAATATTCATGTGTTGCATGATCAACTAATTGTGAGTAAAACAACCGCTTTGCTAAAAGGTCTACTCAATTATTGAGATGCTTTGCTTGTCTTGATCCCAATTATAATGAAGGCAAGCTAGTAGATCTTGCTAATACGTATGTTGCTGACTTCTCTACATATGTGAAGGAAATATGCCCTAGAGACAGTAATAAAGTTGTTATTTTATATTTCCTTATTCATGATAAACGTTTATTATTCATGCTAGAATTGTATTGATTAGAAACCTAAATACATGTGTGAATAAATAAACAAATACCGTGTCCCTAGTAAGCCTCTACTAGACTAGCTCGTTGATCAAAGATGGTTAAGGTTTCCTAACCATAGACATGTGTTGTCATTTGATAATAGGATCACATCATTAGGAGAATGATGTGATGGACAAGACCCATCTGTTATCTTAGCATATTGATCGTTCAATTTATTGCTATTGCTTTCTTGATGACAAATACATATTCCTTCGACTATGAGATAATGCAACTCCCAGATACTGGAGGAATACCTTGTGTGCTATCAAACGTCACAACATAACTGGGTGGTCATATAGATGCTCTACGCGTATCTCCGAAGGTGTTTGTTGAGTTGGCATAGATCGAGATTAGGATTTGTCACTCCGAGTATTGGAGAGGTATCTTTGTGCCCTCTCGGTAATACACATCATAAGAAGCCTTGCAAGCAAAGTGACTAAGGAGTTAGTTGCAAGATGATGTATTACGAAATGAGTAAAGAGACTTGCCAGTAACGAGATTGAACTAGGTATGAAGATACCGATGATCGAATCTCGGGCAAGTAACATACCGATGGACAAAGGGAATTACATGTGTTGTCATAAGGTTCAACCGATAAAGATCTTTGTAGAATATGTAGGAGCCAATATGGGCATCCAGGTTCCGCTATTGGTTATTGACCGAAGAGGTGTCTCGGTCATGTATACATAGTTCTCGAACTCGTAGGGTCTGCGCGCTTAACGTTCGTTGAGATATAGTGTTATGTGAGTTATATGATTTGGTGACCGAATGTTGTTCGGAGTCCCGGATGAGATCGCGGACATGACGAGGAGCTCCAAAATGGTCCGAAGGTAAATATTGATATATATAGGAGGATGATATTTGGACATCGAAAGAGTTTTGGGGTGTACCAAATAGAAATCGGGTCACCAGAAGGGGTTCCGGACACCCCCGGGAGGTTAATGGGCCATACGGTCCAAAGGGGGGGACACACCAGATCACGAGGGGCTGGCGCGCCCCTCCTAGGCCACAGCCCTTGGGGAGAGAAGGAAAGGAGGGAGTCGGCCTCTCCGTTCGTTTCCTCTCCCCCCTTTCCTTCCCCCCTCTAGCAAATATGGTAAGGAGGTGCGGCTATGGGAGGGCCCCAAGTAGGATGTGGCCTACTTGGGGTGCCTCCTTGGCTGCTCCTCCCTCCCCTCCCCACCTATATATATGTGGGAGGGGGTGCCACACGTAACCACGACAATCTTTTAGCCGTGTGTGGCGCCCCCCACCACCATTTACACCCTCGGTCATATTTTCGTAGTGCTTAGGCGAAGCCCTACGGAGATAGCATCACCATCATCGTCAACACGCCATCGTGCTACCAGAAATCATCCACTACCTCGCCATCTTGCTGGATAAAGAAGGCACGGATGTCACCGAGCTGAACCTGTGCTGAACACGGAGGTGTCGTACGTTCGGTACTCGATCAATTGGATCGCGAAGAAGTTCGACTACATCAACCGCGTTACTAAATGCTTCCGCTTACGGTTTATGAGCATATTTAGGCACACTCTCCCCTCTAATTTATATGCATCTCCTTGATAGATCTTGCGTGTGTAGAATTTTTTTTGTTTTCCATGCAATGTTTCCCAACAGTGGCATCCGAGCCAGGTCTATACGTAGATTATATGCACGAGTTGAACACAAAGAGTTGTGGGCGGTGATAGTCATACTGCTACCACCAACGTCTTATTTTGATTCAGCAGTATTGTGGGATGAAGCGGCTCGGACCAACCTTACATGTCCACGTACATGAGACCGGTTCCACCGACGAACATGCAACTTGTTTTGGATAAAAGTGGCTGGCGGGTGTCTATTTCTCCTACTTTAGTTGAATCGAATTTGACTACAGTTGATCCTTGAAGAAGGTTAAAACAACAAACTTGATGAATCACCGTTGTGGTTTTTGCCGTAGGAAATTACGGTTCTTGCTAGAAGCTCGTAGCAGCCACGTAAAAATTGCAACAACAAAGTAGAGGACGTCTAACTTGTTTTTGCAGGGCATGTTGTGATGTTATATGGTCAAGACGTGATGTGATATACGTTGTTGTATGAGATGATCATGTTTTTTAATTTTGACAACCGGCATGAGCCTTTGGATTGTCTCTTGATTATTGTATGAAATGCAATCACCATGTAATTGCTTTACTTTATCGCTATGCATTAGCAATAGTTGTAGAAGCAATAGTTGGCGAGATGACCCCGACGCAACGATGGAGATCAAGGTGTCAAGCCGGTGACGATGGAGATCATGAGGATGCTTTGGAGATGGAGATCAAAAGCACAAGCTGATGATGGCCATATCATGTCACATATTTTGATTGCATGCGATGTTTATCCTTTAGGAATCTTATTTTACTTAGAACGGCGGTAGCATTATAAGATGATCCCTCCACTAAATTTCAAGATAAAAGTGCTCTCCCCGAGTATGCACCATTGCTAAAGTTTGTCATTTTGAAGCACCTCGTGATGATCGGGTGTGATGACTCTACGTTCACATAAAACGGGTGTAAGACAGTTTTGCACATGCAGAATACTTGGGTTAAACTTGATGAGCCTAGCATGTACAGACATGGTCTCGGAACACTAGAGACCGAAAGGTCGAACATGAGTCATATAGTAGATATGATCAACATAGAGATGTTCACTCTTGATAACTACCCCATCTCACGTGATGATTGGACATGGGTTAGTTGATTTGGATCATGTATCACTTAGATAACTTGAGGGATGTTTATTTAAGTGGGAGTTCATTAGTAATTTGATTTGTTGAACTTAATTTAGCATGAACTTAGTCTTAATAGTTTTGCATATCTATGTTGTAAATCAATGGCCCATGCTACCGTTCCCCTGAATTTTAATGCGTTCCTAGAGAAAGCTAAGTTGAAAGATGATGGTAGCAACTACACAGATTGGGTCCGTAACTTGAGGATTATCCTCATTGTTGCATAGAAGAATTATGTCCTTGATGCACCACTAGGTGATCCACCCGCTCTCGCTAATCTGGACACTATGAATGCCTGGCAAATGTGGAATGATGACTACTCTATAGTTCAGTGTGCCATGCTTTACGGCTTAGAACTGGGACTTCAAAGACGTTTTGAACGTCATGGAGCATATGAGATGTTCCAAGAGTTGAAGTTAATATTTCAAGCAAATGCCCAGGTTGAGAGATATGAAGTCGCCAACAAGTTCTATAGCTGCAAGATGGAGGAGAACAGTTCTGTCAATGAACACATACTCAAAATGTCTAGGTATCATAACCACTTGACTCAGTTGGGAGTTGATCTTCCAGTTGATAGTATTATTGACAGAGTTCTTCAATCATTGCCACCAAGCTTCAAAGGCTTCGTGATGAACTATAATACGCAAGGGATGACGAAGACGGTTCCCGAGCTCTTCGCAATGCTTAAGGTCGTGAAGGTAGAAATCAAGAAGGAGCATCAAGTGTTGATGGTTAACAAGACCATTAGTTTCAAGAAAAAGGCAAAGGAAAGAAAGGGAACTTCAAGAAGAACGACAAGCAAGTTGCCGCTCCCGTGAAGAAGCCCAAAGATGGACCTAAGCCTGAAACTAAGTGCTTCTAGTGCAAAGGAAGTGGTCACTGGAGGCGAAACTGTCCCAAGTATTTGGCGGATAAGAAGGATGGCAAAGTGAACAAAGGTATATTTGATATACTTGTTAGTTATGTGTTCCTTACTAATGCTCGTAGTAGCGCCTGGGTATTTGATACTGGTCTGGTTGCCCATATTTGTAACTCGAAACAGGAGAGTAAATGAAGATTGGCTAAGGACGAGGTGACGATGCGCGTCGAGAATGGCTCCAAGGTCGATGTGATCGCCGTCGGCATGCTACCTCTACATCTACCTTCGGGATTAGATTTAGACCTCAATAGTTGTTATTTGGTGCCAGCGTTGAGCATGAACATTATCTAGATCTTGTTTATTGCGAGACAATTATTCATTTAAATCAGAGAATAATGGTTGTTCTATTTATATGAATAATATCTTTTATGGTCATGCACCCTTGATGAATGGTCTATTCTTGTTGAATCTCAATTAGTGATACACATACTCATAATATTGATGCCAAAGATGCAAAGTTGATAATGATAGTGCAACATATTTGTGGCATTGTCGTTTAGGTCATATTGGTGTAAAGCGCATGAAAAAACCCCATGCAGATGGACTTTTGGAGTCACTTGATTATAAATCATTTGATACTTGTGAACCATGCCTCATGGGCAAAATGACTATAACTCCATTCTTCGGAACAATTGCACGAGCTAATGACTTACTAAAAATAATACATACCGATGTATGTGGTCCAATAAGTGTTGAAGCATGCGTCGGGTATCGTTATTTTCTAGCCTTCATAGATGATTTGAGTAGGTATGGGTATATCTACTTGATGAAACACAAGTCTGAAACATTTGAAAAGTTCAAAGAATTTCAGAGTGAAGTGAAGAATCATCGTAACAAGAAAATAAAGTTTCTAAGATCTGATCACAGAGGCGAATATTTGAATTACGAGTTTGGCCTTCATTTAAAACAATGTGGAATTGTTTCACAACTCACGCCACCTGGAACAGCACAGTGAAATGGTGTGTCTGAACGTCGTAATCATACATTATTAGATATGGTGCGTTCTATGATGCCTCTTACTGATTTACCACTATCCTTTTGGGGTTATGCATTAGAGACAGACGCATTCACATTAAATAGGGAACTATCTAAATCTATTGAGACGACACCATATGAACTGTGGTTTGGCAAGAAACCAAAGATGTCGTTTCTTAAAGTTTGGGGTTGCGACACTTATGTCAAAAGGCTTTAGCCTAATAAGCTCGAACCCAAATCAGAGAAGTGTGTCTTCATAGGATACCCTAGGGAAACAATTGGGTACACCTTCTACCACAGATCCGAAGGCAAGATTTTTGTTGCTAAGAATGGATCCTTTCTAGAGAAGGAGTTTCTCTCAAAAGAAGTGAGTGGGAGAAAAGTAGAACTTGATGAGGTAATTGTACCTTCTCTTGAATTGGAAAGTAGCACATCACAGAAAACCATTGCCATGATGCCTATACCAACTAGAGGAAGAAATGATAATGATCATGAAATTTCAGATCAAGTTACTACTGAACTTCGTAGGTCGACCAGAGCATGATCCGCACCAGAGTGGTACAGTAATCCTATCCTGGAAGTTATGTTATTAGACCATGGCGAACCTACAAACTATCAAGAAGCTATGATGAGCCCAGATTCCGATAAATGGCTTGAGGCCATGAAATCTGAGATAGGATCCATGTATGAGAACAAAGTATGGACTTTGGTGGACTTGCCGATGATCGGCAAGCCATAAAAAATAAGTGGACCTTCAAGAAGAAGACTGACGCTGATGGTAATGTTACTGTCTATAAAGCTCGACTTGTCGCAAAAGGTTTTCGACAAGTTCAAGGAGTTGACTACGATGAGACTTTCTTACCCGTAGCGATGCTTAAGTCTGTCTGAATCATGTTAAAAATTGCCACATTTTATGATTATGAAATCTGGCAAATGAACATCAAAACTGCATTCCTTAATGGATTTCTTAAAGAAGAGTTGTATATGATGCAACCAGAAGGTTTTGTTGATCCTAAAGGTGCTAACAAAGTGTGCAACCTCCAACGATCCTTCTATGGACTGGTGCAAGCATCTCGGAGTTGGAATTGTTGGAAATATGCCCTAGAGGCAATAATAAAAGGATTATTATTATATTTCCTTGTTCATGATAATTGTCTTTTATTCATGCTATAATTGTGTTATCCGAAAATCGTAATACTGTTGGAGAACATTGCAGAAAATAAAAAAATTCCTACGGTTTCACCAAGATCAATCTATGAGTTCATCTAGCAACGAGAGAGAGGAGTGCATCTACATACCCTTGTAGATCAAGTGGAAGCATTCAAGAGAACGGGGTTGAGGGAGTCGTACTCGTCGTGATCCAAATCACCGGAGATCCTAGCGCGGAACGGACGGCACCTCCACGTTCAACACACGTATGGTCAGCGTGACATCTCCTCCTTCTTGATCCAGCAAGGGGGAAGGAGAGGTTGATGAAGATCCAGCAGCACGACGGCGTGGTGGTGGATGCAGCAGGGATCCCGGTAGGGCTTCGCCAAGCGTCTACGGGAGGGAGAGGTGTAGCAAGGGGGAAGGGAGGCGCCAAGTGCAAGGGTGCGGCTGCCCTCCCTTCCCCCCTCTTTATATAGGGACCCTTGGGGGGCGCCGGCCCTAGGAGATTGAATCTCCAAGGGGGGTGGCGGCCAAGGGGGGTGCCTTGCCCCCCAAGGCAAGTGGAGGCGCCCCCTCCCCTAGGGTTCCCAACCCTAGGCGCAGGGGGCCCCAAGGGGGGCACACCAGCCCACCGGGGGCTGGTTCCCCTCCCACTATAGACCATGGGGCCCTCCGAGATGGGTGGCCCCACCCGGTGGACCCCGGGACCCTTCCGGTGGTCCCGGTACAATACCGGTGACCCCCGAAACTTTCCCGATGGCCGAAACTCGACTTCCCATATATAATTCTTTACCTCCGGACCATTCCGGAACTCCTCGTGATGTCCGAGATCTCATCTGGGACTCCGAAAAACTTTCGGTTTGCTGCATACTAATATCTCTACAACCCTAGTGTCGCCGAACCTTAAGTGTGTAGACCCTATGGGTTCGGGAGACACGTAGACATGACCGAGACGGTTCTCCGATCAATAACCAACAGCAGGATCTGGATACCCATGTTGGCTCCCACATGCTCCTCGATGATCTCATCGGATGAACCACAATGTCGAGGATTCAAGCAACCCCGTACACAATTCCCTTTGTCAATCGGTATGTTACTTGCCCGAGATTCGATCATCGGTATCCCAATACCTCGTTGAATCTCATTACCGGCAAGTCACTTTACTCGTACCGTAATGCATGATCCCGTGACCAGACACTTGGTCACTTTGAGCTCATTATGATGATGCATTACTAAGTGGGCCCAGAGATACCTCTCCGTCATACGGAGTGACAAATCCCAGTCTCGATCCATGTCAACCCAACAGACACTTTCGGAGATACCCGTAGTATACCTTTATAGTCACCCAGTTACGTTGTGACGTTTGGTACACCCAAAGCACTCCTACGGTATCCGGGAGTTACACAATCTCATGGTCTAAGGAAAATATACTTGACATTGGAAAAGCTCTAGAAAACGAACTACACAATCTTGTGCTATGCTTAGGATTGGGTCTTGTCCATCACATCATTCTCCTAATGATGTGATCTCGTTATCAATGACATCCAATGTCCATATTCAGGAAACCATGACTATCTGTTGATCAACGAGCTAGTCAACTAGAGGCTCACTAGGGACATGGTTTCCTGACCATAATATGTCCCTAGTGAGCCTCTAGTTGACTAGCTCGTTGTTCAACAGATAGTCATGGTTTCCTGACTATGGACATTGGATGTCATTGATAACAGGATCACATCATTAGGAGAATGATGTGATGGACAAGACCCAATCCTAAGCATAGCACAAGATCGTGTAGTTCGTTTGCTAGAGCTTTTCCAATGTCAAGTATCTTTTCCTTAGACCATGAGATCGTGTAACTCCCGGACACCGTAGGAGTGCTTTGGGTGTACCAAACGTCACAACGTAACTGGGTGACTATAAAGGTATACTACGTGTATCTCCGAAAGTGTATGTTGGGTTGACACGGATTGAGACTAGGATTTGTCACTCCTATGACGGAGAGGTATCTCTGGGCCCACTTAGTAATGCATCATCATAATGAGCTCAAAGTGATGAAGTGTCTGGTCACGGGATCATGCATTACGGTACGAGTAAAGTGACTTGTCGGGAACGAGATTGAACGAGGTATTGGGATACCGACGATCGAATCTCGGGCAAGTAACATACCGATTGACAAAGGGAATTGTATACGGGGTTGCTTGAATCCTCGACATCGTCGTTCATCTGATGAGATCATCGAGGAGCATGTGGGAGCCAACATGGGTATCCAGATCCCGTTGTTGGTTATTGACCGGAGAGTCGTCTCGGTCATGTCTACGTGTCTCCCGAACCTGTAGGGTCTACACACTTAAGGTTCGGTGACGCTAGGGTTGTAGAGATATTAGTATGCAGCAAACCGAAAGTTGTTCGGAGTCCCTGATGAGATTCCGGACATCACGAGGAGTTCTGGAATGGTCCGGAGGTAAAGAAGTATATATGGGAAGTCAAGCTTCGGCCATCGGGAAAGTTTTGGGGGTCACCAGTATTGTACCGAGACCACCGGAAGGGTCCCGGGGGTCCACCGGGTGGGGACACCCATCCCGGAGGGCCCCATGGGCTGAAGTGGGAGGGGAACCAGCCCCTGGTGGGCTGGTGCGCCCCCCCCTTGGGCCCCCTTGCGCCTAGGGTTGGGAACCCTAGGGGAGGGGGCGCCTCCACTTGCCTTGGGGGGCAAGGCACCCCCTTGGCCGCCGCCCCCCTAGGAGATCCCATCTCCTAGGCCCCCCCCGGGGACCCTATATATAGAGGGGGGAGGGAGGGCAGCCGCACCCTTGCACTTGGCGCCTCCCCTCCCCCTTGCTACACCTCTCCCTCCCGCAGACGCTTGGCGAAGCCCTGCCGGGATCCCTGCTGCATCCACCACCACGCTGTCGTGCTGCTGTATCTTCATCAACCTCTCCTTCCCCCTTGCTGGATCAAGAAGGAGGAGAAGTCACGCTGACCGTACGTGTGTTGAATGCGGAGGTGCCGTCCATTCGGCGCTAGGATCTCCGGTGATTTGGATCACGACGAGTACGACTCCCTCAACCCCGTTCTCTTGAATGCTTCCGCTCAATCTACAAGGGTATGTAGATGCACTCCTCTCTCTCGTTGCTAGATGAACTCATAGATTGATCTTTGTGAAACCGTAGGAAATTTTTTATTTTCTGCATCGTTCCCCAACAGTGGCATCATGAGCTAGGTCTATGCGTAGTTCTCTTTGCACGAGTAGAACACAAATCTGTTGTGGGCATAGATGTTGTCAACTTTCTTGCCACTACTAGTCTTATTTTGCTTCAGCGGTATTGTGGGATGAAGCGGCCCGGACCAACCTTACACGTATGCTTACGTGAGACAAGTTCCACCGACTGACATGCACTAGTTGCATAAGGTGGCTAGCGGGTGTCTGTCTCTCCCACTTTAGTTGGAGCGGATTCGATGAAAAGGGTCCTTATGAAGGGTAAATAGAAGTTGACAAATCACGTTGTGGCTTTTTCATAGGTAAGAAAACGTTCTTGCTAGAACCCTATTGCAGCCATGTAAAAGATGCAACAACAATTAGAGGACGTCTAACTTGTTTTTGCAGCAATTGCTTTGTGATGTGATATGGCCAAAAGTTGTGATGAATGATGAATGATATATTGTGATGTATGAGATCATGTTCTTGTAATAGGAATCACGACTTGCATGTCTATGAGTATGACAACCGGCAAGAGCCATAGGAGTTGTCTTAATTATTGTATGACCTGCATGTCAATGATTTAACGCCATGTAATTACTTTACTTTATTGCTAAACCGTTAGCCATAGTAGTAGAAGTAATAGTTGGCAAGCAACCCCATGGAGACATGATGATGGAGATCATGGTGTTATGTCGGTGACGAAGATGATCATGGAGCCCCGAAGATGGAGATCAAATGAGCTATATGATATTGGCCATATCATGTCACTACTATTTGATTGCATGTGATGTTTATCATGTTTTTGCATCTTGTTTACTTAGAATGACGGTAGTAAATAAGAGATCACTCATAATAATTTCAAGAAAGTGTTCCCCCTAACTGTGCGCCATTGCGACAGTTCGTTTTTTCGAAGCACCATGTGATGATCAGGTGTTATAGATTCTAACATTCACATACAACGGGTGTAAGACAGATTTACACATGCAAAACACTTAGGTTAACTTGACGAGCCTAGCATGTACAAACATGGCCTCGGAACACAAGAGACCGAAAGGTCGAACATGAGTCGTATGGAAGATACGATCAACATGGAGATGTTCACCGATGATGACTAGTCCGTCTCACGTGATGATCGGACATGGCCTAGTCGACTCGGATCATGTAACACTTAGATGACTAGAGGGATGTCTAATCTGAGTGGGAGTTCATTAAATAATTTGATTAGATGAACTTAATTATCATGAACTTAGTCTACAATCTTTGCAAAATGTCTTGTAGATCATATGGCCAACGCTCATGTCAACATGAACTTCAACGTGTTCCTAGAGAAAACCAAGCTGAAAGATGATGGCAGCAACTATACGGACTGGGTCCGGAACCTGAGGATCATCCTCATAGCTGCCAAGAAAGCATATGTCCTAGAAGGACCGCTAGGTGAAGCACCCATCCCAGAGAACCAAGACATTATGAACGCTTGGCAGTCACGTGCTGATGATTACTCCCTCGTTCAGTGCGGCATGCTTTACAGCTTAGAACCAGGGCTCCAAAAGCATTTTGAGCAACATGGAGCATATGAGATGTTCGAGGAGCTGAAAATGGTTTTCCAAGCTCACGCCCGGGTCGAGAGATATGAAGTCTCCGACAAGTTCTATAGTTGTAAGATGGAGGAAAATAGTTCTGTCAGTGAGCACATACTCAAAATGTCTGGGTTGCACAACCGCCTGTCCCAGCTGGACATTAACCTCCCGGACGAGGCGGTCATTGACAGAATCCTTCAGTCGCTCCCACCGAGCTACAAGAGCTTTGTGATGAACTACAATATGCAGGGGATGGTGAAAACTATTCCTGAGGTATTTTCAATGCTGAAGTCAGTAGAGGTAGAAATCAAAAAGGAACATCAAGTGTTGATGGTCAATAAAACCACCAAGTTCAAGAAAGGCAAGGGTAAGAAGAACTTCAAGAAGGACAGCAAGGATGTTGCCGCGCCCGGTAAGCCAGTTGCCGGGAAGAAGTCAAAGAATGGACCCAAGCCTGAGATTGGGTGCTTTTATTGCAAAGGGAAGGGTCACTGGAAGCGGAACTGCCCCAAATACTTAGCGGACAAGAAGGCTGGCAACACTAAAGGTATATGTGATATACATGTAATTGATGTGTACCTTACCAGTGCTCGTAGTAGCTCCTGGGTATTTGATACCGGTGTCGTTGCTCATATTTGTAACTCAAAGCAGGAGCTGCGGAATAAGCAGAGACTGGCGAAGGACGAGGTGACGATGCGCGTCGGGAATGGTTCCAAGGTCGATGTGATCGCCGTCGGCACGCTACCTCTACATTTACCTACGGGATTAGTTTTAAACCTCAATAATTGTTATTTAGTGCCAAGTTTGAGCATGAACATTGTATCTGGATCTCGTTTAATACGAGATGGTTACTCATTTAAATCCGAGAATAATGGTTGTTCTATTTATATGAGAGATATGTTTTATGGTCATGCCCCGATGGTCATTGGTTTATTCTTAATGAATCTCGAACGTGATGTTACACATATTCATAGTGCGAATACCAAAAGATGTAAAGTTGATAACGATAGTCCCACATACTTGTGGCACTGCCGTCTTGGTCACATTGGTGTCAAGCGCATGAAGAAGCTCCATGCTGATGGACTTTTAGAGTCTCTCGATTATGAATCATTTGACACATGCGAGCCATGCCTCATGGGCAAAATGACCAAGACTCCGTTCTCCGGAACAATGGAGCGAGCAACCAACTTATTGGAAATCATACATACTGATGTGTGCGGTCCAATGAGCGTTGAGGCTCGCGAAGGATATCGTTATGTTCTCACTCTCACTGATGACTTAAGTAGATATGGGTATGTCTACTTGATGAAACACAAGTCTGAGACCTTTGAAAAGTTCAAGGAATTTCAGAATAAGGTAGAGAATCAACGTGACCGAAAGATAAAGTACTTGCGATCAGATCGTGGAGGAGAATATTTAAGTCACGATTTTGGTACGCACTTAAGAAAATGTGGAATCGTTTCACAACTCATGCCGCCTGGAACACCTCAGCATAACGGTGTGTCCGAACATCGTAATCGCACTCTATTGGATATGGTGCGATCTATGATGTCTCTTACCGATTTACCGCTATCTTTTTGGGGATATGCTCTAGAGATAGCTACATTCACTTTAAATAGGGCTCCATCTAAATCCGTTGAGACGACACCGTATGAATTATGGTTTGGGAAGAAACCTAAGATGTCGTTTCTAAAAGTTTGGGGATGCGATGCTTATGTCAAGAAACTTCAACCTGAAAAGCTCGAACCCAAGTCAGAAAAATGCGTCTTCATAGGATACCCTAAGGAAACCATTGGGTATACCTTCTACCTTAGATCCGAAGGCAAGATCTTTGTTGCCAAGAACGGATCCTTTCTGGAAAAAGAGTTTCTCTCGAAAGGAGTAAGTGGGAGGAAAGTAGAACTCGATGAAGTATTACCTCTTGAACCGGAAAGTAGTGCAGCTCAGGAAAATGTTCATGTGGTGCCTACACCGACTGGAGAGGAAATTAATGATGATGATCAAGGTACTTTGGATCAAGTTTCTACTGAACTTCATAGGTCCACAAGGACACGTTCCACACCAGAGTAGTATGGCAACCCTGTCCTGGAGATCATGTTGTTAGACAACGGTGAACCTTCGAAGTATGAAGAAGCGATGGCGGGCCCATATTCCAACAAATGGCTTGAAGCCATGCAATCCGAGATAGAATCCATGTATGAAAACAAAGTATGGACTTTGACAGACTTGCCCGATGATTGGTGAGCGATAGAAAATAAATGGATCTTTAAGAAGAAGACGGATGTGGATGGTAATGTTACCATCTATAAAGCTCGACTTGTCGCTAAGGGTTATCGGCAAGTTCAAGGGGTTGACTACGATGAGACTTTCTCTCCTGTAGCGAAGCTGAAGTCCTTCTGAATCATGTTAGCAATTGCCGCATACTATGATTATGAGATATGGCAGATGGACGTCAAAACGGCATTCCTTAACGGCTATCTTAAGGAAGAACTGTATATGATGCAGCCGGAAGGTTTTGTCGATCCTAAGAATGCTAACAAGGTGTGCAAGCTCCAGCGATCCATTTATGGGCTGGTGCAAGCATCTCGGAGTTGGAACATTCGCTTTGATGAGATGATCAAAGCGTTTGGGTTTATGCAGACTTATGGAGAAGCCTGCATTTACAAGAAAGTGAGTGGGAGCTCTGTAGCATTTCTCATATTATATGTAGATGACATACTTTTGATGGGAAATGATATAGAAGTTTTGAACAGCATTAAGGCCTACTTGAATAAGTGTTTTTCAATGAAGGACCTTGGAGAAGCTGCTCACATATTAGGCATCAAGATCTATAGGGATAGATCGAGACGCCTCATAGGTCTTTCACAAAGCACATACCTTGATAAGATATTGAAGAAGTTCAATATGGATCGGTCCAAGAAAGGGTTCTTGCCTGTATTGCAAGGTGTGAGATTGAGCTCGGCTCAATGCCCGACCACGGCAGAAGATAAAGAAGAGATGAGTGTCATCCCCTATGCCTCATCCATAGGATCTATTATGTATACCATTTTGTGTACCAGACCTGATGTAAACCTTGCCGTAAGTTTGGTAGGAAGGTACCAAAGTAATCCCGGCAAGGAACACTGGACAGCGGTCAAGAATATCCTGAAGTACCTGAAAAGGACAAAGGACGTGTTTCTCGTCTATGGAGGTGATGAAGAGCTCATCGTAAAGGGTTACGTTGACGCTAGCTTCGACACAGATCTGGATGACTCTAAGTCACAAACTGGATACGTGTATATGTTGAATCGTGGAGCAGTAAGCTGGTGCAGTTGCAAGCAAAGCGTCGTGGCGAGATCTACATGTGAAGCGGAGTACATGGCACCTCGGAGGCAGCGCATGAAGCAATATGGATGAAGGAGTTCATCACCAACCTAGGAGTCATACCCAATGCGTCGGGGCCGATCACTCTCTTCTGTGACAACACTAGAGCTATTGCCCTTGCCAAGGAGCCCAGGTTTCACAAGATGACCAGGCACATCAAGCGTCGTTTCAACTCCATCCGTGAAAATGTTCAAGATGGAGACATAGATATTTGCAAAGTACATACGGATCTGAATGTCGCAGATCCGTTGACTAAACCTCTTCCGCGAGCAAAACATGATCAACACCAGAACTCTATGGGTGTTCGATTCATCACAATGTAACTAGATTATTGACTCTAGTGCAAGTGGGACACTGTTGGAAATATGCCCTAGAGGCAATAATAAAAGGATTATTATTCTATTTCCTTGTTCATGATAATTGTATTTTATTCATGCTATAATTGTGTTATCCGAAAATCATAATACATGTGTGGATACATAGACCATAATATGTCCCTAGTGAGCCACTAGTTGACTAGCTCGTTGATCAACAGATAGTCATGGTTTCCTGACTATGGACATTGGATGTCATTGATAACGGGATCACATCATTAGGAGAATGATTTGATGGACAAGACCCAATCCTAAGCATAGCACAAGATCCTGTAGTTTGTTTGCTAGAGCTTTTCCAATGTCAAGTATCTTTTCCTTAGACCATGAGATCGTGTAACTCCCGGACACCGTAGGAGTGCTTTGGGTGTACCAAACGTCACAACGTAACTGGGTGACTATAAAGGTATACTACGGGTATCTCCGAAAGTGTTTGTTGGGTTGACACGGATCGAGACTGGGATTTGTCACTCCATATGATGGAGAGGTATCTCTGGGCCCACTCAGTAATGCATCATCATAATGAGCTCAAAGTGACCAAGTGTCTGGTCACGGGATCATGCATTACGGTACGAGTAAAGTGACTTGCCAGTAACGAGATTGAACGGGGTATTGGGATACCGACGATCGAATCTCACGCAAGTAACATACCGATTGACAAAGGGAATTGTATACAGGGTTGCTTGAATCCTCGACATCATGGTTCATCCGATGAGATCATCGAGGAGCATGTGGCAGCCAACATGGGTATCCAGATCCTGCTATTGGTTATTGACCGGAGAGCCGTCTCGGTCATGTCTACGTGTCTCCCGAACCCGTAGGGTCTACACACTTAAGGTTCGGTGACACTAGGGTTGTAGAGATATTAGTATGCAGCAAACCGAAAGTTGTTCAGAGTCCCGGATGAGATCCCGGACGTCACGAGGAGTTCCGGAATGGTCCGGAGGTAAAGAATTATATATGGGAAGTCGAGTTTCGGCCATCCGGAAAGTTTCGGGGGTCACCGGTATTGTACCGGGACCACCGGAAGGGTCCCAGGGGTCCATCGGGTGGGGCCACCCATCCCGGAGGGCCCCATGGGCTGAAGTGGGATGGGAACCCTAGGGGAGGGGGCGCCTCCACTTGCCTTGGGGGGCAAGGCACCCCCCTTGGCCGCCGCCCCCCCTAGGAGATCCCATCTCCTAGGGCTGGCGCCCCCCTGGGGACCCTATATATAGAGGGGGAGGGAGGGCAGCTGCACCCTTGCACTTGGTGCCTCCCTTCCCCCTTGCTACACCTCTCCCTCCCGTAGACGCTTGGCGAAGCCCTGCCGGGATCCCTGCTGCATCCACCACCACGCCGTCGTGCTGCTGGATCTTCATCAACCTCTCCTTCCCCCTTGCTGGATCAAGAAGGAGGAAACGTCACGCTGACCGTCCGTGTGTTGAACACGGAGGTGCCGTCCGTTCGGCGCTAGGATCTCCGGTGATTTGGATCACGACGAGTACAACTCCCTCAACCCCGTTCTCTTGAACGCTTCCGCTCGATCTACAAGGGTATGTAGATGCACTCCTCTCTCTCGTTGCTAGATGAACTCATAGATTGATCTTGGTGAAACCGTAGAATTTTTTTTATTTTCTGCAACGTTCCCCAACAGGAATATACGCTTTGATGAGGTGATTAGAGCATATGGTTTTATATAGACTTTCGGAGAAGCCCGCATTTACAAGAAAGTGAGTGGGAGCTCTGTACCATTTCTAATATTATATGTGGATGACATATTGTTGATTGGAAATGTGTAGAATTTCTGGATAGCTTAAAAGGATACTTGAATAAGAGTTTTTCAATGAAAGACCTTGGTGAAGCTGCATATATATTGGGCATCAAGATCTATAGAGATAGATCAAGACGCTTAATAGGACTTTCACAAAGCACATACCTTTGACAAAGTTTTGAAAAGTTCAAAATGGATCAGTCAAAGTAAGGGTTCTTGCCTATGTTACAAGGTGTGAAGTTGATCCAGACTCAAAGCCCGACCACAATAGAAGATAGAGAGAAAATGAAAGTCGTTCCCTATGCCTCAGCCATAGGTTCTATCATGTATGGTATGTTGTGTACTAGACCTGATGTGTGCCTTGCCATAAGTCTGGCAGGGAGGTACCAAAGTAATCCAGGAGTGGAACATTGGACAGCGGTCAAGAACATCCTGAAGTACCTGAAAAGGACCAAGGATATGTTTCTCGTTTATGGAGGTGACAAAGAGCTCGTCATAAATGGTTAAGTCGATGCTAGCTTTCACACTGATCTGGATGACTCTAAGTCACAAACCGGATACGTATTTGTATTGAATGGTGGAGCTGTTAGTTGGTGCAGTTCCAAGTAGAGCGTCGTGGCGGGATCTACGTCTGAAGCGGAGTACACAGCTGCTTCGGAAGCAGGAAGGAGTCTGGATGAAGGAGTTCATATCCGATCCAGGTGTAATACCTAGTGCATCGGGTCCAATGAAAATATTTGGTGACAATACTGGAGCAATTGCCTTGGTGAAGGAATCTAGGTTTCACAAAAGAACCAAACACATCAAGAGACGCTTCAACTCCAATCGTGAAAAGGTCAAGGATGGAGACATAGAGATTTGCAAAATACATATGGATCTAAATGTAGCAGACCCGTTGACTAAGCCTCTTCCGCGAGCAAAACATGATCATCACCAAGACTCCATGGGTGTTAGATTCATTACAATGTAATCTAGATTACTGACTCTAGTGCAAGTGGGAGACTGAAGGAAATATGCCCTAGAGGCAATAATAAAGTTTTTATTTTATATTTCATTATTCGTGATAAAGGTAATTATTCATGCTATAATTGTATTGATCGAAAACTTAAATACATGTGTTAATACATAAACAAATATTGTGTCCCTAGTAAGCCTCTACTAGACTAGCTCGTTGATCAAAGATGGTTAAGGTTTCCTAACCATAGACATGTGTTTTCATTTGATAACAGGGATCACATCATTAGGATGTGATGCACAAGACTCATCCATTAGTTTAGCATATTGATCATTCAGTTTATTGCTATTGCTTTCTTGATGACAAATACATATTCCTTCGACTATGAGATAATGCAACTCCCGGATACCGGAGGAATACCTTGTGTGCTATCAAATGTCACAACATAACTGGGTGATCATAAAGATGCTCTACAGATATCTCCGAAGGTGTTTGTTGAGTTGGCATAGATCGAGATTAGGATTTGTCACTCCGAGTATCAGAGAGGTATCTCTGGGCCCTCTTGGTAATACACATCATAAGAAGCCTTGCAAGTAAAGTGACTAAGGAGCTAGTTGCAAGATGATGTATTATGGAATGAGTAAAGAGACTTGCCGGTAACGAGATTGAACTAGGTATGAAGATATCGATGATCGAATCTCAGGCAAGTAACATACCGATGGAC
>NC_041381.1:550849285-550906098 GCF_002162155.2 Triticum dicoccoides | reverse complement strand
ATTGCTATTGCTTTCTTGATGACAAATACATATTCCTTCGACTATGAGATAATGCAACTCCCGGATACCGGAGGAATACCTTGTGTGCTATCAAATGTCACAACATAACTGGGTGATCATAAAGATGCTCTACAGATATCTCCGAAGGTGTTTGTTGAGTTGGCATAGATCGAGATTAGGATTTGTCACTCTGAGTATCAGAGAGGTATCTCTGGGCCCTCTTGGTAATACACATCATAAGAAGCCTTGCAAGTAAAGTGACTAAGGAGCTAGTTGCAAGATGATGTATTATGGAATGAGTAAAGAGACTTGCCGGTAACGAGATTGAACTAGGTATGAAGATATCGATGATCGAATCTCAGGCAAGTAACATACCGATGGACAAAGATAATTATGTATGTTGTCATAAGGTTCGACCGGTAAAGATTTTCATAGAATATGTAGGAGCCAATATGGGCATCCAGGTTCCGCTACTGGTTCCGCTACTGGTTATTGACCGAAGAGGTGTCTCGATCATGTCTACATAGTTCTCGAACATGTAGGGTCTGCGCGCTTAACGTTCAATAACGATATAGTGTTATATGAATTATATGATTTGGTGACTGAATGATGTTCGGAGTCCCGGGTGAGATCACGAACATGACGAGGAGCTCCGAAATGGTTCAGAGGTAAATAATGATATATAGGACGATGATATTTGGACACCAAAAGAGTTTCAGGATGTACCGGATAGAAATCAGCTCATCGGAAGGGGTTCCGGACACCCCCGAGAGGTTAATGGGCCATATGGGCCAAAGGGGGGGACACACTAGCCCGCAAGGGGTTGGCGCGCCCCTCCTAAGCCGCAGCCCTTGGGGAGAGAAGGAAAGGGGGGAGTCGGCCTCCCCCTTCCTTTCCTCTCCCCCCTTTCCTTCCCTTCTCCGGCAAATATGGTAAGGGAGGGGCGCGGCTATGGGAGGACCCCTAGGATTCGACCTACTTGGGGCGCCTCCTTGGATGCTCCTCCCTCCCCCCACTTATATATATGTGGGAGGGGGCGCCACACATAACCACGACAATCTCTTAGCCATGTGTGGTGCCCTCCTCCACCATTTACACCCCCGGTCATATTTTCGCAGTGCTTAGGCGAAGCCCTGCGGAGATAGCATCACCATCACCGTCACCACGCCATCGTGATGTCGGAACTCATCCACTACCTCGCTATCTTGCTGGATCAAGAAGGCGTGGACGTCATCGAGCTGAACGTGTGCTGAACGCGGAGGTGTCGTACGTTCGGTACTCGATCGGTTGGATCGCGAAGAAGTTTGACTACATCAACTGCGTTACTAAATGCTTCCGCTTATGGTCTACGAGGGTACGTAGACACACTCTCCCCTCTCGTTGCTATGCATCTCCTTGATAGATCTTGCGTGTGCGTAGAAATATTTTTGTTTTTCGTGCAACGTTTCCCAACAATATGAAGTTATAGTTGTCCTTAGAAATCAACTAGACTTATTCATCCAGAAAGCAAGAGCTGATCCACATTTGATGAATTGAAATGACCTTGGTCATCTTGCCATGAATATGGTCAAAAGTGATATGCACACAACTTTTCCCTTAGTTTACCATCTTGTTGAGTTAGCATTGATTTTACCTGTTGCAACCGCAATGGTGGAAAGGGCACGTTCAGCAATGAGCATTATCAAGATTGGATTGAGGAACAAAATGGGTGATGATTGGATGAATCATAGAATGGTATGTTACATTGAGCGAGATGTATTTGTTAGTATTGAAGAATCAAAGATCATCAAGCGATTTCAAGGTTATCGAACATGCAAAGGCCTTTTGCCTCGTCCTACACGTAAGTTTTCACACTTTTCATCTATTATTAACTAGTTTTACATGCTATGTTGTGCACTAATTTGCATTTCAAAATTTATGATTGAAGGTTCAACTTCTTCTGCTATTGAAGATGTTGTCATGGGAGGCTCTGATCAACCAATCCCTTGATTTGGTATCAATCTTTTGTAACATCTATATATGCTATATATTGTCTTTTGATTTGTCTTGCTTTATTAGTTGTCCCATCATGTAACAAATGCCACCATTGAATATTCTATTTGGTTTCTTATTAGATATGCAACATAGATTGACTTTCATTTGCCTTGAAACTGGAGTTTTTTCCAGCTAGTTTTAATCCTTAGTTTCTCGCCTGGTGCATATGAGGAAATCCAGGGCCCGCCGCTGGCCTCCGTGATGGCTGCCCCCTTTGGCAGGGTGTCGGAATAGGCCTCCAGATGAGATCTCTTCGGAACAGAGTCTTGTGGCAAAGGAGTAAAAGTTATAGGTTACTTTTCAGAGGTTTCTCTATTTATGGGATTATTCAGCGTTGGGATCATGCCAAAAGGAGTTAGGAGGGACCCATAAGCTCAGGTGACACTCCCGCCCACTAGGGTGTGCCATGTGAACTTGTGGCCACCTCGTGGGTCTTCTAGTCCTTCCCCGAAGCTTCGGGGGTCTCTTATGTTCCAAAAAATCATCAAAAAGTTTCGTCGTGTTTGGACTTTGTTTGGTATGGTTTTTCTGTAAAAAACAAAAACAAACAGAAAACAACAACTGGTACTAGGCACAAGATAAATATGTTAGTCCATAAAAATAATATAAAAATGCATCAAAACCATGTAGAACTTATTTAAATATAGCATGAATACTTTATAAATTATTGATATGTTGGAGACGTATCAAGTGCCAACTTAGTTTCCCACTATAAGCAGATAACACTTCCATTTACATATCATGAGAATAATTCTAGATTAGTTGGCCGAATGAGCTCTACTAAATGGTTTCTTTGATTCCCGGAAACGTATGAATAGGAAAAACATAGGATTTTTTGGCGGATGGAAAAACATAGGATTGTAATGTAATGCACATTTGAATCATGCAAGATTCTCTTTTATTTAACTGTATCATAGAAAAAATGAAAAATTATTTCCAAAAGGTTGGAGTGGATGCTAAATTTCTATGAAATGTAGTGCAAAAGAATCCTTAATTAGGAAAAATTCCCACATGATTCAATCATATGAATCAAACAGACAATTTAGGGGGGGGAATCCTATGAATTATATTCCTCCAAAAATCCTTCGAATTAAAGGGCCCGTTAGGTTTTTTGCGACAAACAAGCCATTAGTTTTGAGTTATAAAGCAATTCTAAAATGAAATATTGTCGATGTTTTTGTTGATTTTATGCAACCTCTTTACGAGTGATCCTAGGCGGCAACTTGATACTACTCGATTAAGAGGCCGAGGTTCTTTCCCACTTTTCTAAAAAAAGGTGGCAATGCATGATATGTATGAAATCTAATATGCTTGCTTGAATACTGCTCCTTCGTTTTAATAAATGAGGTTTCATTGGCTCTTGGCTAGCTCATCAGCACTGTAGAGGAGGACGGGAAATCTCTTCTGGAGTGATGGATCTGGTTGTTTCTATTGTTATGCAGGTGAGCGTCGAAGGTGTCTTTTGACGGAGTAGACGCCGCAGCTTCGTGTCAGGTACTCTAGCTCCTTCCGTGACAGACGACTTTCGACCGGCTTCGGCGTCCACCGGAAGGCTTGTGAGGTTATGTCTCCCTAGGTTTATCTGGTCGCTATCTACGCTGCTCATCCCACCCTCTTCGTTGTCGCCTTCTTCAGGGTGGCAATCTATTTTCTAAACCATTGTCGTCGGCATCTTCTAACTCTAACTAGACTTTTCGTCCGCTGCATCAACAAAGTTTTCTTGGCTCCGATGGTGTTTCAAAGGTTCAGAGGTGGCATCGAGCTTCCCTCACGATGCGCCAATAGCGAGTCCGAGAGGAGTTTTCCCAATGTCCGGTGTGTAATTTATTAATTTTGTCCGGATGAAGTTGTAAGGGTTGGTCAACTTTAATATATGTTCTCTAGAAACACTAAAAATGTTGACGTCAAATTTTTAGGCATGCCAAATCTAACTTTTTTATGGCAATGTATATTGGCGTGATTATGACAAATTTAGTCTAGAAGCACGGCAATTTTCAGACAAAAAAATGAACTGAGACAGGCTTGTCATGCTCGCCAACTAAATTTTCCATCGTCGAAGAACATAATTTGCCATAAAAAATATTTAATTTGTCATGGTTAAAAATCTGATGTCAGATTTGCAGTGGAATCCGTCATCTTTGTTATTTTCACATAAAAATATAATCCAGATATCAGTGCACAAAGGTAGGAGTAGTATATATAGGTGATGTTATTCTCGCAAAAAAAAGTAACGTTATTCCCTAAAAAATAGATTATTTTTTTTGAGTCTCCCTAAAAAGAAAGATAATGTTATCGCAAGTTTGGGCAGTGCAGGTGAGCCCGCTAACCGTCCGTCCCACAGAAACTCGCAAGAACCGAGGGCAAAAACAGGAAAAAATAACTTGGGTCCCCACGTCGCCGCCCACCACCAGCCTAACGCAGCGTGTCGACCGCTCCACCACACGTAGGAGGAAGGAAGGGAGCCGGAGAAGCCGAGCCAGCCTCCTCGCCGCCAGCGAGCCGCCGTGCAATGCCGCAATAGGAATCACGAATGTCCCGAAGGTGCCACCCTCCGTCTGCCTCGCGGTATAATCCAATCGAATCCATCCGTTTGTGGGACTTGGGAATTCCGTTCGTCTTCAGATCAGGTGAGGTTAATAGCCTGGCCCCTGAACTGTGATCCGGTTCTTGGTTTCGCTCGATCTGATTGGAAACTGCGAGCATTTTTCTCTCTCTATTTTGTCGCCTCAATTCTGGGAGCTTAACGCTCCTGTTCCGCTATCCGATTGCACAATGTTGTAGTTACACTTGTCGTAAATCTTGCAGAGGACACCCAGTTTCGTGCGAGCTTTGGCCATGCTGTTTAATGTCCCAATTTTACCATTTCAGATCTCAGAGTTTGCCCTGGTAAGCATGTGGGATCCCGAGATAATATATCTCTGCGTTCTTCTTATGGAAAAGTGGGTTGGATGTTCGATTCACAAATTATAATGGCGGGTGTAAAAATACTACTCCCTCCTGTCCATATTAATTGTCGCTGATTTAGTACAAATTAATCTGGATGGGAGGGAGTACCTTCATTCCCCGAAGATTTGTCATGTGTGTGTTATACACTTGCACATGTGTTCTGATCTAGTTTATTCTGCTTTGCAGGTAGATTTTGTCAGGCTGGTGACGGCTGAAGGTGATTCACTTGTGCTCGTGCTGGAAGAGGCAATTGTCTAGCGACAAAGTCACCACTGCGTCGTCCCAGGTTCATTTGCTCGGTTCTGATGAGTGGTGGATTGCAGACTGGTTTCATTCCACTCCTCCGTGTTCCGATTTCCGAAGCGTGATGGAGAGAGGGACTCTGTCTTCTCTAACATTCATCTCCGAGTCTGAACCAATCTGTGGATAGACCATCATAAAAATTCAGGCTTTGTGCTTATATAATGGAAGAGAGGACTGTTTTGACCCAGCGTTATGAAATCGGGAGGCAATTAGGACAAGGCACCTTTGCAAAGGTATACTATGCTCGCAATCTAGCAAATGGTCAGCCTGTTGCCATAAAAATGATCGATAAGGACAAGATCTTGAAGGTTGGTCTCGTGGATCAGATAAAGAGGGAGATCTCGATAATGAGGATCGTGAGGCATCCGAATGTTCTGCAGCTTTTTGAGGTAATGGCTACCAGGAGCAAGATTTATTTCATTCTGGAGTATGCTAAAGGCGGTGAGCTTTTCAACAAATTAGCCAAGGGGAAGCTTAGTGAGGAGGGGGCAAGGAAATATTTTCACCAGTTGATCTCTGCTATAGATTTTTGCCACAGTAGAGGTGTTTATCATCGTGACTTGAAGCCTGAAAACCTGCTAGTGGATGAGTATGAGACCCTTAGGGTCTCTGATTTTGGTTTAAGTGCGCTAACCAAGTCAAAGTGGCGAGATGGTCTGCTCCACACCGCATGTGGAACTCCGGCTTATGTTGCTCCGGAAGTGCTCAGCAGGAAAGGCTACAACGGTGCAAGGGCAGATGTATGGTCTTGTGGAGTGATTCTGTTTGTTCTTGTTGCCGGTTATCTTCCTTTCCATGAAAGAAACCTTATGGAGTTGTATAGAAAGATTGCCAAGGCTGAGTACAGATGCCCTCGCTATTTTTCCACTGAGCTGAAAGAGCTCCTTAATGGGATCCTTGATCCAGATCCTAATACTAGAATGTCCATCGCAAGGATAAAGAGAAGCCCATGGTATAGGAAGCCGGTTGAGAGAACACCACTGAGAAAAGACAAGACCTATGCGAGCGAAGCTGCTGCGTCTGGCCTTGCATGTCGCAACAGTTCCGACGGACCGGCGAGCATGAATGCATTTAATATCATTTCCCTCACTCCTGGGTTCGATCTATCTGGTTTGTTCGATGAAAGATATAGCCAAAGGGAGGCCCGGTTTGCTTCCAAAGAGCCGCCAGCAGCTGTATTTGTGAAGCTGGAGGAACTTGCCCAACGCATCAAGCTTAAAGTTATAAAGAAAGACAATGGAGCGATGAAATTGGCCGCGCCGAGGGAAGGAAAGAAGGGTACTCTTGAGTTTGATGCAGAAATATATGAGCTCGCGTCGTCTTTTCTCTTAGTCGAGTTGAAGAAGACCAATGGTGACACCATGGAGTACCAGAAACTGTTGAAAGAAGACATTAGGCCATCACTCAAGGACATTGTTTGGTCATGGCATGGCGATGTTCCGCAGCAGGCACAGCGACCTCAGGATCCACAGTGGCCACCTCCGCAGCAGGCACAGCAACCTCAGAATCGACAGTGGCCGCCGCCGCTCCCACCACAGCGGTTAGAACATTTAGCTGCAAATGCTCCACTGCCACAATAATCTAACTGAAATCGCTATCGAACACACACATATTTCATGGTGACCACCCAGAATCATATTTGCCTCTTAGATTAGTAAATGTGCTTGCAGTTCTCACTTAGATGTCTACCATTGTTGGAAACGAAGGCTCGGCTTTTCCCCATTTCTGTAAAATTGTTTTTGAATATACAGAAATGGTGCCTCTTCAGATTGTTATCGCTGCAGAAAACAGTGATTTGTAATTTTGGGGTATAATGATGGTTGCATTTAAGTTCTGTAGGATTCTCCTATTGTGTTGTTTTATTATTTGAGAAATACATCTCCTTCTGATAATATATGACTGTTGCGATTTGTGAACTGATACTTAAGAAACTATCAGCGTTTGTGAGCATGCTCTGTGGCAACCAGGAGGAAACAGTAAGATGTTGGCCTTTGACTCATGCCCTACCAATTTTCATCAACCATTAACCAGCCAAACAAAATTGGCTAGAGGAAATAAAATGGCAAGAAGGCTTGTTGAAAGGGAAGAACCAGAAACAAAAATGACGAGGAAGAAAACGCTTCTCCCTCCCTCCCCGAGGCGCCCCCAGGAGGAAACCCTGGTGTTGCCTCCCGTCCCCCTCCCTCGCCGCCGCCAGGGGCGTCGCCGGCCTAAGGCCGCGTGGCGTTGGCGGCGGTGGGGCGGCTCCCTCCCGTGCGCAGCTGGTGGCATCGCGGGGCGCCTCCCCCTGCTTGGTGGCGCCGGGCGTCGGGTCGGCCCTGCTTCGGCCCTCTCCCTCCTACCGGCGTCCTGTGGCCGCCAGCGCCGCCTCCTCCCCTCCCTCCAGCACGTCTCGGGGGCTTCGGTATCCAGGGGTCGACTAGCGGCGGATCTGGCCTCCTGCTCTGTTCTGGATGGTGGTGGTTGGCGGGGGCAACGGATCTGGGCAGATGGTAGGCGATGGCAGGGGTGGTCGGCGGCCGTGATGTGGTGGTGGTGATGCGGCTGGTGTTCTCGCTGCTCTGGTGCGAAGTGGCGGGGCTCCGGGCGGATCTGGCCAGGGCGTGGAGGCGTTGGTGCTGTGGTGGTGGCAGATCGGTTGCGGCGGCGGTTGGCTTTTTCCGGCGTTGGCTCGTCTGTAGGCGGTCTGTGTCGGTCTTCAACTCCTTTCCTCGTCGCCTGGGCGCTACACTTTCGTCGAAGGGTCGGCCATCTCCCGGCTATGGTCCATCGCTCCTCTCGCACCGGGTGCCGCAGGACGGGTCAATGGAGGCATGTTTTGGCCAACCTATTGGGTCTCAGCACTGGGGGCCGCCCGGGTGCGAAAAGGCGGGTCCTAGTGGTGGTTCCGCGGTGCTCATGGGCAGAGCCCGCGGTTTGGTAGCCGGGATGTGCCCGCGGTTTGATTGCAACGGCCGTGTGGGCGACATGGTAGTCGGGATGTGGCGTTTGATGGCGGTGAGTGATGGCCAAGGTGAAAACCTACTCTATCTTCAGACGGACCAGCGGCTGCGAAGCTCGTTCCCTTCTTGAAAGCATCATCACGGCTTTCATTGCCCGTCATGTTGCTCCAAGGAAACTCTGATCCTCAGATCAAGCAATGGCAGCGCTCCGGTGTCATCCCCTTCTTAAAGGCATCATATGCAGCTTCACTTCTTCACGGTGGCAATGTTCACCCCATTCACGTTTCTTTAGTGTCACTTTCAAGGCAAAAGTCTTTTTCAGTAATAAAATGGCAAGATCTGTGCAGGGATTGTGAGGCGCCAGCAAGATTACATAGGCAAACAAGCAAAGCGAAAGCCAAAGTATTATAGCACTATTGGTAGGGTAAATTTGGGCACCAACAGATCAAGCCATTTCTTGTGACAATGGCTGTCATATATGCCCGGTGCAACTAGTTTAGATGCATTTAACCATGCAAACCAGACATAATCAGGGACTAAATAGCACTAGGTCAGACAGTACATTACATGAATAAATAGTACCATCAATTTAAACCTCACTGATAAAAATCAAGATACAAAGTAATCAACAGACAGCTCAGCCACACATGCAGAGTTTCAGCAAAGCCTCTCCAGGATTTCAGACAAAGCGGAGAACAGATCAGGACAGCGCATGCCACAATCAGCTTGTCCAACGTCAATCCATGTTCTGACTAGATGATGCGAACAATGCCGTCCCTTATCATTATCCTGTTTGCATCTTGCATCCTCTGAAAAACGCAGAGAAATGAATTTTAATATACCGGATCTAAAGAAGCAAAGTGTATCGGTATCTCACTGAAGAAAACCCTGGAATTAAACCATACCTCCAGGATGAACTCTACTTGGCCTCTGGTGTAAGCAACAGCTGCATCTCTGTTGACTGTTTGCTCAACTTCATCAATGGACATTTGATCAACATGGTTTGCCAGCACATGCTGTCCAAGAATCGCCTCAAATGCTTCCATTCTGCACATTACAAAATCATAAGGGAAACAAAACAATTCAGCCGCAAAGAAGAATCAAGCAAGAAGGTTCAAATTTTGCAAATTTCAGGCAAAGCACCGACCTCTGTGAAGAAACATCCTGATCATTTGATGCATTGCCTGAGCCTCCATCCACATCCATTGGGTCGTTGCCAGAGCTGGAAAGAGGAAGAGCACAGAAAGAACACATGAGGATATACTCCCTCCGTTCAGAATTACTTGTCGCAGAAATGGATGTATCTAGACGTATTTTAGGGTTTAGGGTTTTGGCATATCAATTTGTGTCAAGACAATGGTTAGCAATGATTGCTTGCTGCTTCTGAGTATGACACAAATAAGTGTCTCAAGGGTTTAGGGTTCTGTATCAAGTGTTTTGGCATATCAATTTGTGTCAAGACAATGGTTAGCCATGATTGCTTGCTGCTTCTGAGTATTCAGTAAAGCTCTCTTTATCAAAAAGTAGAGAGTACTTCAGTGAAAACTAAAGCTCTGTAAAGTGGAGTTCATGTTCTATCTTCTACGTTCTGATTGGATTGCATGTCAACAAAAAAATCCTAATATGCGGCATTAGTTATCTCCATTTAACATAAGGGGGTGGATGGAGTTAAATTATCAACAATTAAATAAAGACAGGCTATTTTCTGGGAAAGTCCAACCAAGAGGGGTCATTTCAATATTAAAAAGGATGACTCAGTTCTTAATTAATAATCCCTCCATCCCAAAATAAGTGTCTCAACCTTAGTACAACTTTTGTACTAAAGTTGAGACACTTATTTTGAGTGTCTCAACTTTAGTACAACTTTTGTACTAAAGTTGAGACACTTATTTTGGGAGAGGGAGTAGAACACTTGACACTGCATAAAGCTGTAAACTCACCTTCCATGCACGTCTGCATTGCCACCGCTTGCACCTCCAGGCCCATCTACATTATCACCACCTGCACCTGCATCTTGCTCAGCTTGTTGTTTCTCAGTCTCCCTCTGCTCACGGTCTTCCATGTCAGTCAATTCCTTATGGAATATTGCAAAATTCAGAACTTGCAGTGCAGCCTCAACATCAGTTTTAAGAACCTGCGCCAAGATACATGTTATGTCATTACTTTCTCAAGGAAAAATGCCCTGTGCCTGCTATCCTTCAAAATAATGAATGAAGCTATTTCCAAAAATAGAACGGTAACATAATTTTATAAACAAGCATCACAAGCACTTGCTTGTCTAGATAGTTGTTGCAAGTAACTTGCTTTGGTAATTGGATCTGTATGGAGCAAAATACCTCATGTCTCAGTTTCATCTTCGCATGGGCAGTAGATAGACGAATTATTGTTTCCAGTGTCCTTGCAGTAATTGGAAGGGTACCTCCACCAGCCTATAAAGACATAAGTATGAGGCACTGACAACTATAAACACATACCATAAACAAGAAGAGACAAATGCTCACCTTTGCATTTGCACTGCCATCTCTGAGCTCAGCATATGTAGTTGCAATGTGGTCAGATGCCTGGAAGAGCACAAAACGTTTAGATTCTATAGCTAATGAATCATTTATTACACACATTATTGTTTTCCTTATATTATATGGCAGGCGACTCCCTGGATTTCAAAATATAAGGCACATTTGACTTTTGGCAGTTTCCAATGCAGGACATTGACTAAAATTTAACGTATAAAATGCTTAAGAAATAAGTGAAAAACCTGACACCCATTCTTACATGCTAAACCCTCACTTTCATAAATACCATAAACTTACATTCCTAATATTATGGAATGACGGGAGTATTATGTTAACACATGAAAAAATTGTTCTCATGCAATGGAAAAGGCTACCGACAAAGCCACAAACAGAAAATTAGTATTGTACAAAGCATAATTGTAATCAGAGATTGCACTCAATGATGGAGGCAGTGGGTACTGCTGCTAGTTATACACACTAGTAACAACAAATGGAGCTTAGACTAGAAGAATATCTCATCTCATTTGCAAAGTTACCTCATCAGTGAGCCTAGGCTGAATAAGGTTCTTCGCATAATGTATATATTTCTTCAGGAATTTGATAGTCAGCCTGTCCTGTTTGGCCTTCTTGCCCCGCCTTCTATCCTGCCCGTGGAGCATTCTATCATATTTAACAAATATGGCTGCATTGGCATCACCATCTTCTTCTTCAGCATATCCTGCTTTATCAAAAGACCTTGCTCCTGCAGTTAACAGGTTTATTTTATTTAACGTAGCACTTGGAAAGAACTGGAATGCCCTGAAATAAATCTCACTGTCATGTAAACCACAAAATTACCTCCATCATCGGCGCAGTATCTATGCATCCGTGCAACATGTTCTGAAATCTGGCGATCGATCTCAGCATCCATTTGATCAAGAACAATAAAAAGCAAATCAAAACGGGAGAGCAGTGAATCTGGAAGTCCAATGTTCTTCGTTGGTGTTATTGACCGATCATACTGTCATGCAACCAAAAATTATCATCAGAAACATAAATTTTACCAGTAGAATGACATTAACAGCACAGAAAAGAACTTGCAAGAACTTACAGATCCATATATTGGATTTGCTGCAGCAATTACACTACATCTCGCATTTAGCGATGCATGTATTCCTGCCTTGGCAATGGTCACAGTTTGCTGTTCCATAACTTCATGTATAGCAACTCGGTCTTGATCATTCATCTTATCAAACTCATCAATGCAGACAACGCCACGATCAGCAAGAACCATGGCACCAGCCTCAAGCCTTCTTTCCCCTAGACACAGGCATTTAGTTAGAACTTGTACAAAAACCAAACATAAGTGTATGGACAACTTTCAGCAACTTACCAGTCTCTTGGTCAGAAGTGACAGCAGCAGTCAAACCAACACCAGATGAACCCCTTCCAGTTGTTGAGATAGCCAAAGGGGCTATGTTCATAACAGCTCTCAGAAGCTGGGACTTGGCAACAGAAGGATCTCCCACCATCATCATGTTTATATCTCTGCATATGAAAGATACATGATGAGCATTACAACCAAGGAAAACATATAGCAGCAGCAATTATCTGATGTATAAACACCAACCCTCTCAAGTGAGTTCCATTTTTCAAATTCTTCTCAACACCACCAAGCATTAAGAGTACAACTGCCTTCTTTATCCAGATATGGCCATAAATTGACGGAGCAAGTGAATTCCCCAGCAAGTCAAATGTGTCATTTCTCCTCGATATTTCTTTCATCCGCTTCAGATCTTCCCGAGTATAGACAGGTGCATTAGCCTCTTTGTTCAGAAGTGAAACATTATTTGCAATAAGGACAGTCCTGTAGGTATAGAAATACAAAACCACATCAGATCACACCAACTAGATATTTTAAATTTGCCTTATGTGAAGGCAGTAGATAAACTAACCTGAAGACACCACTAACACTGCCCTTGCTTTTCCCTGGAAGAGCCTTGTATAGACCGACAATTGAGACACGGTCACCTGGCTTACAACAATCTACAAGATCATCTTCTACAATAACATCCACAGTTCTTGGGAGCTGTCCAGGGGCAGCATTTTCAGGCACCTCTTGCATGGACAATGTCTGGTGATCCTTGTATTGACACATCCCATACTCGGTGACCAACAAATTGCCATTTTCATCCTAAAAAAATTCAGATTTAGCATTGCAAACACAACATGAAAGAGGCTTCCTTGAATCGGAATGAATGAAAGTAGAACATGAGAACATACCCTTGTTGGGTAAACTGAACCAGTAGGTAAGCCTACAAAAGATGTGATGTCCCTGTATTCACGTGACATAAAAGCCGCAGTGGCAGGGCAGTAGTGAACACTCTTAACAACCTTCGGCCTTACCAGAGAGCCTATTTTTTAGAAAATAAAAGAACATTAGCACCAGGGGAGTAAAGACATTACACAAAAATATTATGTTATCTTCATAATATAAAATACTCATGAATTATGTAGATGCTGGCACATAACAAGGATTTCACATGCCTAGTTAGCTACGCTAGGATTGCCATATGGTCAGTTAAATTGGCTGCACTCACACCACAAGTGCAAAACTAGATGTGTAATGTACTAATCAAGTGTCTGAGAAAGCTTAACATCCCCATTTTGGTGGTATCTGCACGGCCTTAAACCTAATACTGGCGACAGTTTATCTCTCTATTTATTTATTTGCCATTTACCACGACTTCAACACTAGATCTATTCTCCAGGAGCAAGAGAAACGCTAGAACATGATGGGAACTTTTCAGAAAATTCCTGACCAGTGTAATACTAATACAGTACTCCCTCCGTTCGGAATTACTTGTCATAGAAATGGATGTATCTAGATGTATTTTAGTTTTAGATACATCCATTTCCGAGACAAGTAATTCCAAACGGAGGGAGTACTAGATAAAGATCATGAACCACATGAACTGAACGGCATAAAACCAGATTACGGTGGGGAGAAAGGGATTCAATTACATTTGGTGACGATGCCCTCGACGCAGACCATGGTGCCGATGAAGGAGGACATGAGGTCCCTGGGCGTGACCCTGTGGAAGCCGAACGGGCCAGTGAACCCCACGAGCACGCGCTCCCCTTCCTTGAGGAACTTGGGATCCAGGTTCCTGGCCACCTCCGTCACGGCGTCCGACGCCGGCTGCATGAACTCCCCGGGGCTCCGTATCACCCTACAGATGCAGCAAAAGGGGTCACCACCGAATCGACCAGGCAAATCAGCCGCGCACGAGCGGGGGAGAAAGGGGGGCGCGGGGGACTGACCTGCGGGCGAGGTCGAGGTTGTGGTTGCGGAGGTCGTCCATGCCGATGGTGAGCCGGTGGCGCTTGCTCTGCACCATGTCGCGCACGGCCTGCATGTACACCCCCTTCCCGACCTGCGGAGGCGAGATAGAGGCAAAACGTCATACAGGAGCCGGGCGAGCGGCCGGGGGAGAAGGGGGGCGGATGGGGGATGCGCGCTTACGTCTTGGTCGAGGAAATCGAGGAAGGCGCGCTTGTTGGCCGCCATGGCCTCCTCGTTGACGTCCATGGCTGCCGCCGCCGCCGCCGCCGCTGCTTCGGAGATGGGAGGGGAGAGCGGGAGGGAGAGGGGGGGGATGCGAGTGGGGAATGCGGCGGCGGGGTCTGGGGGTGGGTTTGGATTTGGGGACGAAAGGGGGCGCGTTTTAGGCGGGAGGGGGCGGGAGAAGTTGGCGGGAAGGTTTTGCTTTCGCGCGCTCTGGAGCCCCGAGCGGACCACGTGCGGGCCCCATGGGTTAACGCATGGGCCGGAAACGTAACTGCTTGCTAGGCCGATCCATCTCACGTGGAGATGGGCCACTTGGACCCGGGCCGCTGCTGCCGATCCGGCCCAACATCTCCATTTGCCACATTCGGCCCAGAATGCCACGGCCCCGAAAAGTGGAGATCCCCTCAACCCTGTCAAGCGCCAACCGGCCAGATTTGTCAACGCCGGCGCCGGGATTCATAGCGAGTTGTGGATTCAGCGATGCACTACCGGCGAGGCGAGGCCAGGGCGGCGACTTGGAACGAGGCCGCCGCGGCCATTACCGGCGAGGGGTCCAGGGTTCTCCACCGACACAGTGAAGAGGAAGAAGCAACACGGCGGCGCATCTACGCTTACGATCCAAACCATAAATAAACCTGGGTAAGAGCATTACTAGTAGAACCCTCAAACCCTCAAACCCTCACTAGCGTTTTAAGGGTCCAAAAATATTTTTTTTATGCACTTTTACAGGTTGAAAAACAGGGATATAGATTAGAACCCTCAAACCCAACCCTTATAATGGAATATTCCCCATGAACGACGTTGTCGTTGCGCGCGGGAGGTCGACGGGGTGGCCGACTAGCAGCGGCGGTCGCGGGCGTGGGCGCGGGAGTTGGGAGGATTTTTCCCTCCCGCGCGAGGATAACCGCCAAATGAGGGTTGGGATAGGTTTTGCCCCCCAACCCTTACTTTTGAGGATTGGGAGAGGGTTTGAGAGTTGGACCTTTAAAAAAATTTGAGGGTTTGAGGGTTAAGGGGTTCTAGTCTACGGTTTTTTTTCGACGAAAATTGTAAAAAGAACAGTTATTTTTAGGGGTTTGAGGGCTCTATTAGTAATGCTCTAAGTACTGCTCCTCACTTCCTCGGTGAATCCCGGGAGAGAAAATTTACATACAGGTGATATCACACCAAAAAGTTGGGCTGAACCATGAGCAGCTGCTAAACATCCACCTTGATTATACTGCATATACCAACTAATTACACAGGTACTACTACCATTTATTCCGGTTGTAAAGTAAAACCACAGCTAGGTAAACAGTACTACGGTCTGGAAAGATAACTAAAAACTACACTACGCGACCTTGGCGCAGGAGGCTTGCTGCTGCCTCTTCTTCCTGTGCTTCTGCCTGGCCAGGAGCAGCGCGTACACCACGAACCCCAGCCTGCGCCTCCTGGGGTGGAACTGCTTCCGGGACGCGCCGTCGTGGTCGATCCTCATCGGCGAGTACATCTCGTACTTCTGGCTCAGCATCTGCCCCAGAGACACCTTCTTCTTCTTCGTTGAGCTCGCCGTCTTCCCGGTGGTGGCGGTCTCGAACTCGCAGTCGAGCTTCATGCTCAGGATCTGTCCGATGGACATCGCCTTGGTGCTCTTCGGCGTGGTGGCCACCAGGCTCAGGCCGTTCACGTCGTAGATCCCCGTGCCGGACTTCCGGGGTGTCGTTGGTGTTGCTGAGGCCTTGAACTTTACAGCATTATTGCTGTTAATGTTACCGGTCGGTCGCCAGTTCAGGATTATTTGGTCGGACCGCAGCCTCCGAAGTGCATTTTCAGCTGCGAGCTTAGCTTTGTTTGCGGCCTCCTCCCTCTTCAGGGCCTCCTCCAGAACCTTCCTGCTGGACTCGACGGCGGCCATTGCCTCGTCCACTCTTTCCAAAAGTTCCACCTTGCCCTGGTTTGCCTGATCGAGCTCCTGCATTGCCGCGTCTATTCTGTTCCTAGAGGCAACCTCTGATTCTTCTGCTTCGCGCAGGAGCTTGGAGTGTTCTTCGACAGAAAGTGTGACGTCGGATGTAGCACTCTCCGGGCCCTCCGCGTTGCTTCGTTTTCCCATCTCCGTGAGGGCAAAAGCTTCCCCCCTCCTTGAGGCTTCCTTCAACTTTTCGGCCATGACGATCCTGAACTGAAGAGTCTTCGCCTTAGACCTCGTGTGCTCAATTGTGGAAGTTAATTCACCAATCTCGAGCTTCGAGTCCTCGACCATCTTCCTGTGCTTGTCTTTTTCAGCATTCAATTGCTTCATCTGCAGCCATATGTCATAAGGTTCCAGAACAGGTTTCGGGTCTTTTGCTGCTTGTAGCTGCGCGGCAGTTTTGCTCAACTCTGCTTCCAGTGCTGAAGCTTTCTCCATATTCAACTGCACCCTCTCACGGGTTCTCTCAAGGGATGCTTTCTCCTCCTCTATCTGGCACTTAAACATCTTGACAGTGTCCATGTTCAGGAATGCTTTTGCCTGATTCAGCTTCATCAGTGTGGCTAGTGGAGACTGTATGGTATTTATGCTCTGGATCAGTGGCCCCGTATGGTCATCCATTTTCTGTTCTATATCAGGAGGTGGATGTATCTTCATGGTATCAGCATGATCTGTTGCTGCATTTCCACACTCTGATGTTGCCTTCTCTATCTGTAACTTCAAGTCATCAATAACCTGCTTTGTTGACTCCAACTCTTTCAGCACCTTGAATGTTTCGCTTTCCTTAACAAAGAGCCCCATCTCGACCTTCACAGTTTGTTCCTCAACTTTCATAAGCTCTACCTCCTGAAAGAAATGAAATCACAAAATCAACTTAAAGATGTAGTATATAGCAGGAGCATGACTTGAACTACTAAGTCGAAATCGACAATGTAATAAGGAACATGATCAAGATCTTCCAACAAATATGACCCGATTATCAAATAAAAATATATGTGTGCTTATGCACTTCAAGAGCCTTCTTTTCAAATTGATATGTAAGTTAATAAGCAACTGACCAGCAAAAAGGCAGGATTGTGAGTCTAGCTAATGTAGCAAGAAATTTACTAGCAGAGAGAACAGTGTTAGAGCCAAAAACAGCCAGGTTGCCTTAGTTTCACACCAAATCGTCCTCGCTACACCATCCACCATACATAGTATCTTCGGAGAAATATCAGTGCCCGACACGTACAAATGTAGATGGAAGGACTGCCAAGGACACACACTAGCAGAGTACTGTACTACACTTGCTGTGCACACGACAAATGCTGTGGACGACTATTGCACGAAGACCAATCTAGCCATGTACTGGTGTCTCTTGCCATTCATGCACGGCCAGATTTGATTGTCGTGCACAAATCGTCTATATGGTGTCGTGTGCATAGCATTGCTCCTATGTTAATGTATACTTGCTGTGTGCAACGCATCCTGCTCGTGATGCCCAAGCAATTACACCACTAGGCTAGCATCATTGGCATGTTCTTGCAGTCCCTCCGCAGCATACCAACCCCGCAATGCTACTCAATGCTCAGCTATCCCTCAATTTCTTCCAGGAAAAAAGGACAGACCCAGTGCATAGAAGCTCCCACACAAGGTGGGGTCTGGGGAGGGATTATAGGAACCTAGTCTTACCCCTGCAAAGTGCAATGCAGAGAGGCTGGTTCGAACCCAGGACCTCTTGGCACAAGTGGGGAGGACTTCACTACTGCGCCAGGCCTGCCCCTCCCTCAATCCTCAATTTCTTCCAGGATTAATGTAATTTTACTTGGCAACAGGGAAAGTGACAACCTATTTCGCCGTATGCCCGTAACCAATTAGCCTAAAGATCCAATAGCAATAGTCGAGCATTACTACTAGATGCAAAGTTTGCAGCGTCGGGCCGGCCAGGCTACCTGCTGGTGCTAAACGGCATTATGAAATGGATCCCCAGAGCCCCCACGGCGTCATGTCACGGTCTCCCGCAACAACCGCTGCTCGCTCGAACCACTCCACCGAAGAGGAGACGAGTATGTTTGCGATTGCGATTTGCGGCGGCGAGATTTCGAAGCAAGCGGCCCGGGGAGAACGCGAGGAAAGCGATGGTTATAAAACGCAGAAATGCGAAAGCGCTTTGAGGAAAGAAAGCAGATGTGACGGCCACCAGCACAGCGTCGCCACTCGCCACCACCTGCGTGGAAGAAAAAGGCGGGATAATAGATGCGGGTGGGGAGGTGGGAGGGTGGGTGAGACTGACCTCCGGCCGGAGCTGGAGCGGCGGCGGCGGCGGCGACGGCGGCTGTCGCCACGGGGAGACGGCGCCGCCGCCGAAGCGGTCGACGGCCTGGCGCACGGACTCGAACTGCGACGACGTGTCCACCTCGCCGCGCCCCCGCATTGCCGCCAGCGCCAGCGCGTGCGCCGCTACTTCCGCCATGGCCCCGGGGTAGGCGGCCGCGGGTGAGAGTGAGACGGTAGCTCAGCGGGAGTGGGGTGGAGGGGAGAGTGTGGACTGAGTGAGGGCGTTGGATGCCCGCCCGTGAACCCCGCGGCCGCGGGTTTTGGGGCAGTGTTTCCTTTGGGTCGCTGTGTGTCCCGTAGCGCCCGCGTTTTATTTTCCTTGTCTTTTTATTAGCGCGGCACGTGGGGGCGTGATTAGCAGATGCCGGTGGTAGTGCGCGAGTAATTGCGCCGGTGAGCCGGGGATGAAAAGCTCGTTGGATGGATGGGTGGGCCGTGGGGGCACCGGGCCGGCCGGCCACTTGCTAGTCGGGTTGTGCACGCCGTACGACATGCAGGTAGGGCTCACGCCCACGGGAAGATCCGTGTGCATCGCGCCGGCCGTGGCTGGGTGCTCTGGTCACTGCTGCTTGCCGAGCCTACGTTTAGAATCTCACCGTGATCAGTCAATCTGAACTCACTCCTGATTCTACCGCAGTAAGAGGTCCTGATTCTCACTCCTCCGTGAGATTCCTGCCTTGCCCGGCGTGGTAAAACAGTAGTAGTTCTACCTGTGATGCCAACGCGACGCGTTACAGGCCAGTTAACGATGCGCTGCAGGTTGATGGATTGTTATTATAAGAAGAAGAATAGATTCCGTAATAGTCTAAAGGTGCATGCCGGGCGCCGCTAATGTAAATGATGAGATCCACGGTTTGAACAGCCCGCGGCACGCGCGCTCTCGTGAGAGGGACGTGTCATGCACGCCGTTGCTCTCCTGCGTCCGCGTGCTTACGCCCAACTTATAATCGGAAAGTCGCGTTCTGCTATGAGGTCCAGACCCTGACGGTGGGGCTCACTGCGCCTCTAAAAGCCGAGGCCCCACCCGACAGACAACGCCACATGAGAGAAGGGGACAAAGGGCCGGGTTCTTGGAATCTAGTGCCATGCATCGAGAAATAAGGATTCAAGCCACTCCCGAGCTCTCACAGCGATCAGGCATTCATGGCCGTTGGATCTGATTGCTTGATCTGATCTGGGCCGTCGGATCGAGCCGCTGGATGACCTGGGCCGTCGGATCACAGAGGAGCCCTGTAGCAATGAATAGTTCCACCCCGTTCGTGCCACCGCTCGTAATTCCAGCGCCCCCACGAGGGCATTTTCATCATTTCGCGTCCTGCGGTATAAAAGGGGCCGCTCCTGTGGAGAGGAACCCTAGCCGTCGCTCCTCCCGCACAGCCGCACTCGCGCCGTCCCCTTCCTCTTCCTCCCGCCTCACCTCTCTCTCCTTCCAAACCCAAGGCCCGAGCCCGCCACCGCTGCTCTGCCCGAGCCCGCCGCCGCCGCTTCCTCCTTCCCCGCTGGCGCCCGGCCTCCTCCCCTCACGTCCTCCTCCTTCTACCCCCTCCTGCCCCGGCCCCGGCTCCCTCGGGAGGGAAGCAGGAATGGCGAGGCGAGGCAAAGGCGGCGGCGTATGGGACGCGGCGCGGGCGGCGTGGCCCAGGGGGTCGGCGCGGCCGCGGCTTCTCGTCATCTCCACCGTCGCCTAGGCGCTGGTCCTCCTTGCCTTCCACATCTGGTCCTGCGACGCGCTGTTGCTCGACGCCACCATGGCGGTGTTCTTCGGCAGTCGGGGTCAAGAGAGTAGGTATAAAATCGCCCTCTCCATCATTCCTTTATTCTCTCTGTTGGACAATTAACCAGGGTCGTTTTCTTAGCTTTCTCGGCTGCACATTGTGGTGGCTAGGGTTTCATGCCATGGTCGTTTCTTGGGTACGTGGATGTTGTTCCTCGGATGTGGAAAAAAGAATGGAGCAGGAGGAAAAGAGGAAGGAGAAGCTCTGCCACCTCCATGCCCGTGCACTGCTTCCTGCTCGCCTACAGTAGGTATGAATCAAGTTCCTAATTAATTCTACAAGACATGGGGCAAGTAGCAGCTTGATGTTGTTGTTTTTGGTAAAAAAAAACCTATTGTTTCACTGCTGGCCTATGTTGATGTTTGTTATAGCTTGTTGTTGATTTGATCCATGTGCTGAATGCAGTTGATCTTAGTTTTCATATGTAGATGCAGTATTTCTTTTCGTTTATGGGAAAGAGCACTAGCTGGAACTGACATATCTCTCTCATGAGGTGTGCTTGTGCTATGTCCACATGAATGAATGAACGTAAGCAATAATTATAAATATAGAATTCAGGTCTGGGTTATTAACTAGACATATCGACAGATCATAAGTGAACAGAATAACAACAGAAGTTTGGTATACAACTACGGTACATTATCCATATTATGTGATGCTCTCGTCATTGGAACTTTACTGTCAGTACAAAATTGCTTGTATTATGTGTGCATAGTGTAGAATGTTCAGTTTAATTATGCTGAATCTTCTGATCTGTTTCCAAAGTGATTGCCTTGTGCAGCGTGAACTATTATAATTGCACTTGATGTAGTCTCATATATGGCAACTGATTAGTCTTGAAGTGATAATTTGTCTCTATCTACTTTATACTTCTACAATACAATACAAGAGATATGACAATAATGAGTTCGTTTAGAGTCTTGGCAGATCATATTCTAGATTATTGATCACTACATGGAATCCTACAATGTCAAGAATTTCATATATGCAGTCATCAGTCTTGCGCACACGACGATCAGGTCTGAGCTTGGCATGATTACTCTCCACAAGAGTTGCAAACAACCATAAATGTGTGCCCTCTCTATGTTAGCACTCTTGGTTCCTCTGCTTCTACACTGCACATACATTTTGTAGATTCTGCACTTGATTTTCATTTAGTTTTTGCAATTTCTGCACTTGGCTTATTTGCAAGTAACATGAAGATGTCTTGTGATTTTGTTCTTTTTGTGAAGATGCAGAAGTGAGAGGAGGAGCCATGAAAATAGCTCCTTCGAGATCCAGGGCTATGGCTTCTTCTTGTCAGTTGAGAAGAAGCGCATTTTTGCCGAAAACTGGCAATGCCACCGGAGCAGCAGCAACATCACTCAACCTGTTCATGTTAGCCCCAGATAAATTATCATCTATGCTGAACCCCGCGGACAAGGATTCTGACCAAAACTCACTGCTGGAGGTTCCGTCCAGGTTAACCCATCTCTCTCTCTCTCTCTCTCTCTCTCTCTCTCTCTCTCTCTCTCTCTCACACACACACACACACACACACACACACACACCTACTCCTCCATTGTCTTGCCTTGCAGGTTGCCGCCGTCGCGGAGCTGGACGGGGTCATGGCGTCTCCAAGCTTTTTTAGGCTGATGCTCCTCAGTCCACAGAATCCCGGAGCAGCAAGGTGTGTTGTTGCTACTCCCTACACCTCTTGATGTTACCATTCTCCATCCACATCTACCATTTGGAGAAAAAGCTATCCAGAAATAAGATTCACGGGAGCCCTCGGACGCACACAAAGCTCAGCGCAATTCGGCCGTCTTGCTTAGTGTAATTACCCAAGTGCTTAGATTATTGAGTAGTGGAAATCGTGTTGTTTTGCCTTACTTTCTTTCTCATTTTAGATCCTGCCTTAACCATACGAAGTAGTTTGATGCCTGACAAATAGGCTGAGCCTATAAGTTTGACTGTGAAAAATAAACTGAGCTTATAAGTTTGACTGCCATGTTAATGACTTTCTTTTGACTGCAACCATCTCTCTCCATTCCTATTTCTCAAGTGGGAGTAGTGTCACTTTCAGGAAATAGGTCTCTGTATGCTTAATGCATGTACCTGGATTCCATAATGATTATGGCTGCTTATTTATTTTCTTGGTATTAGGTTACTAATGTAGAGAAATATAATTATTCCAATATTTTAGTATTTCTTTCTTATTATCTTTCCTATTTCTGGTTCCTTAACTGAACTTTGCCATTCTCTACAAAATTATAAGAGCAATGATGGATTGGAAAAATGATTAATACTGCTTATTTATTTTCTGGGTGTTAGATTACTAATGTAGATAAACACAATTATATGATTTTATCGTTATAATCAGATGGGGAAGCGATAGCTTTGGAAAATGACAACGGTTGCTTATCTCTCATCTCTGCTAGCTGTATTCATGTAAATGCCCATGTGTCTTATTTCCATGGTGCTCCTGTTGCTCAATCGCTGGCCATCCATGGTGTGGTACCGGTGCAGGGATGCTGTTGTGGCCGTTGTCTGGTGGTGCGGTTAGGGTTTGTGGCTGGTGCTCCTTGAGATTGGCTCGCCGTTGCACCTTTGGCTGCTACTCCGACTTCGATGATGGTTAGATGGTACTACTGCTCTGTTGGTTCCACCATCTTTGGCTGTATGTTTGGGTGTGTAGGATTCTCATTGAGTGAACAACCTCCTAATATTCTAATTCATCCGGACGTACAAATTTTGAGGACTCAACCTTTTTTATATGAAGAGGGAAACACCTTTGTTTAGGAAAAAAATGCATATATAGCTAACTAATCTATCCACTTCTGCCTGGCATGTAATAGGGGTATATGTTCATGATTTATCCAATAAAGCCTAATTCATATTTTTGTGGGCCCTGAGTATATGTTCTAATCCACTTGCTAAATATGCACATTCCCTTTTTTTTAAATAATAATTATGCTCATGTAGTTAGATTCTTATCCATCTACTTTGCTTCGGTGGATTCTTCTATGGCTTGCACTATTAACGATCTTTAGAAAAAGCTCATGCATTTGTTATGCTCTTGCTGGACAATTTCTGATTCTGATTGTGATTATGCTCTTGGTGGACAATTTCTGGTTATGATTGTGACTGTCAATTTGTATTCGTGTTTAATTGGTATACTGTTGGTGTACCTAATAGTTCGCGAGCCTTCTTGCATGATTGTGCTTTCATACATATATATGTTCTTTCAAACTGTAGATATGTTCTGATGCACCTGTGCTATTTTTTCCCTCTATTGACACGCTAAATGGTTTTCAGCAGCATGAAAGTGATACATATATGTGATGATTTCTGACCTGACTTCTGCTGGGATGACTCTTGCAGCAGTCGGTATCCGGTACATCGAGTTCAGGGACGTGGGGTGGAGTGGCTATGACTGGGAGGAGCCCTGCGACGACCTCAATGCCTACTGCCACGACCACGAGAACAGTGTCAGAAAAGGAAGGTACTAACTAACTGCATACATATTCCTAGCTTTGGCAAAGGAGGATTACTAGATCGGTCAACTCAGGAAGCCCTGAACAACCATACATCATGCTGTGTTGTTTGGACATGTTAATTCAATTGGTAGCATTGATAGATAAGCTGAGCAAGCAGTGAGTGTTGTGGTTAGAGAGTTTCTGAATTTTTAGGTCCCTGCTAGCTCTATTGTACTCTGTCATTTGGTCGTATACTTTTAGGTTACTCGCTTGCTGGATTAAAGCTACATATTTATATGATATATAGAACTTTTGCATAGCATGTTTTGGCTTCCGGAGACATTCTGGAGATTGCTTCTTAGTTTTGAGCCAGTAAAAACTATACGCCAAATAAGCTAACTGGCCAGCTCACCATTTTTGCATCTTAAGGACTCTGGGAGCATCTTAGCATTACCGAACCACCATTTTGTAGGCAACACCTTTTGTTAGTCTTCAGCATTGTTTATGTAGCCTACCTGCATGGCCATTGAGTGATAAAAAATGGTTAAAGCTACTTGATTGCTGGGTATGTTTATTTCATTATGAATTTGGACAATTTTTCATATGCATATTTTATACGAGTTTGCTACTTCACTAACATCATATTGTGATAGCCTTTGAAGGTCACATGTAGATATGCCTTTGAATGTCCAGACCTAATTAGTTTCTCATCCCCAACATCCAGGGTACACAAATGGGGATGACATTGCTCATTGGCAGGCTACGTGGCCGTGTTGAAGAACTGGGGACTGTCTCCGTCTTAATTGTCGATGATACCTCTATGTTGCCTCTCATGGCCTTTTTACTTTGTTTGTACAATGAATGCTTGATTGGACATTGATTCTTTATTCATGGTGGATTTGTACAGTTACAAACTGTTTGTGCAATCTTTGATTTAAGTTTTAAAATGAGAGGATGAAATAATGGGTTTGAGCATTGGTGTTGGATGTTTTTTTCTTGGTGTTGGATTATTGATATGAACAGATGCAAGTACAATTGTCGCAATACATGATATCAAGATACCTGCTATGTATATTCTCCACTAAAACTTAGGATTAATACGGTTGTTATGTGTTGTAAGCTGTTATACACTGATAACTGCTTATCCTTTTCGTCTCTTGCTCCTGAGCCTTTTTTCATATACTAATAACTGCTTATCCTTTTGAACATGCAAGGCTCAAACATGCTTGACTATTTCATGTATCTGCTCTCTGTTGAAATCTCACCTGAAATAGATCATTCATACTCTTTGATTAGTATTGGATCAGTAAACATCTTTTATCATTTTCCCTCCTTATCTACATTTCCATCCTGTAAATACATTCTCTATTACCGGGTTAGTTAAAACGTGGTCAGGCGAGGTGCGGCAGGCCGCACTTCCTATCTAGTATGTTTACAATGCAATGTCGGTGGCAGGCTCGGGCTCTGTGGATTTGGCAGTTTCCACTATCGTTTTGCAGGTTAATCATGTGAATTGGGCGCTAACCTCTCCTCTCTCCTGTCCTTGGTATAGTATAAGAGCGAAACAACGGTATACATACTGTACTGTACTAGTAAAAAGTAAGAGCCACGTAGTGGCCTCGTTTATACAGTGTACTAGTATTACTAGTAATATACTACGTACCTGATTCGGAGCCCGGTTTATATATCGTGCCTTTTTTTTGCATGGTAATACGTGTCTCATTCATATCATAAAGATTAAAGTACAAGTCACGTAAGGACCGACATGACAAAACTGAAAAAGATAGCAGAACATCTCTGAGCTTGACACCAACGCTCATCACCTGCCTCCGGCACCACGACAGCAGCCACCGAAGAAAAGAATGATGGATCACCTCCTTACCCAAGCTCGACGCGGCTCCATCGCTGATATGCAGCTTTGCGGACTTCCAAGGTGGCTCATCAAAAGTGAAGCCCTTACCGTTGAACGAATCAGACCGGGGCAACACCCCGGACACGCCATCGAACTCCAGATCTGGCACCCCACCGCGACTAAGACGTCCCGGAAGGAAACCATACATGCCATCCACGAACCACGAACCCAGCACATGTTCCGTCTTCCAGATGTCGTCGATGCAGACCACAATCTGCATCCGCTCCTGGACTACCTCCCAAGCTCCGCGCCGACGCTGGAGCAAACGCCGTCGCAACGGCGGAGCCCGAGGACACAGGTCCACCACGAGGATGTCGCCGCCGCCACGCCATCCTTGCTTGAACAGACTGGTTTCCAAATCTATCCCCAACCATAGGACCAATGGCCTTGTCAAGGAAGGATCCGAAGAATCTTTATTCAGCGCTGTCATCGTCGCCGCCGAAACAAAGACGATGAACAGCCTAAAAATCTAAAACTACGAGGGAGTAAAAACGATCCACACGCGTGGATCCGGCGACCCCCCTCACTACCGACGACCGAGGTTGCCGGCGGAGGGGAGCCGCCGGAGGACGGCGCTGAAAGATTGGGTCTCCTGACGGCGGCCAGGGTTTCCAGCCACCATGGCCAGGAGGAAAACGATTCGATGTTTATATATCGTGCCTGACGAACACCCGCTTACTCTAAGCTCGGTTTTCAAACAAGTACCCCCTCGTATCCAAATTAACACCCACCATATAATGTCCATTTTACATTATATAGATGTTGCGTCAATTAATTCGTATCCAAGGGAGTGCTGTAAATTAAGCAGTTTTTGGCTTACTCGGACCAATGCCTAAACTCTGACCTTGTGCTTTCCCATATAGATTCTGAGACGGTCGGAATAGAGAAACTACGTTATGCAGTACAGAGTGGCGTGCCGTGGAATCATGGCAATTGGCAAATGAAAAAGCAGATCTACTCACCGTTCGATGTACGGACGGGGTACATAGTTCAGTCCTCGCACCGTCGCACGCTGCTCTTCTGGTGAGGAACCATGCGTTCCTGTAATTTTTTTGTCTGGACAGTGCCAAATGTAGCAGCATCCAAAGTGGAAATTATTCGAGGGCAGAAATGGGCTACCGGGAAATGGGTCGGGCCTATATAGTACTATGCACTTAGTTGGGCCTAGGAAATGAAACGGGTCTGAGCGCACCGTAATTAATAAAAATCTGAGCGCACCGTATATTTCGGGAAACATCTTCCTGGAGAATTCATAGGCGCACACCATTTTTTTTTCGAATTAAGGAGCATAGTTTCCAATTTCATTCCATAGGAAATGAAACTGATAGTACAGAATGGGACTGACTGCGGTCAGTCGATTGAAAATTTAATGTGGGTCAGTCGACTGACCTAAAGCTGTTTCAGCCAACGAAACTATCTCTGTGCATCAAGGATTAACTCGATCGCACATGAAAAAATCAAGGCGAGCAGGCCGGCCACTGTCACGCGCGATATTAATTCGCTTCCGAGGAATTTGTACGCGCAGCGTTGAGCAGTGCACGTACACAACGTGGGTACATATGTATCTGCACCAACACTGCTAGTTTTTTTAGATAAACCAACACGGCTAGTTTTTTTTTAGCATCAGTACAGACACAAGCGCTCATATACACGCGCATACACTCACCCCTATGAACGCACACACGCACATCCTACCCCTATGAGCACCTCTGAGAGACTGAGCCGGCATATCATCTTGAGATTTATGAAGCCACCGTAGACGCCTCATTGTCGATGGGAACGTCTCCTCCCACTGAAAGCACATCGTCAGAAATTCTGAAATAAATCCAGGAATAATGCGAGCACCAGGATTTAAACCCTGGTGGATTAGGATATCACTGTTCACCTAACCATCTCAACCATAGGTTGGTTCGCACCAACACGGCTAGTTGCTACCTTCCTCTTCCTCATTTTCTTTCTTTTGGATCGGAGGACGGAGCCTTCAAACACATGCATGGATGCATTTCACGTACTGTACATGACTAGTAGCTGCAAAAAAGTATCGTACATCACTTTAAGTATCTGTACGCACATGCACTTTTCCTCCCATCGATCGATGGTAGCTAAATTAATGCATTTCAATCTAGTAACAATCCATGCATGTTAGTCGATAGAAAATTAAATTTGGGTTAGTTGACTGAAGCAAATTAAAACAAATAGTGGAAAAACTTCATACAATTTACACATAAATTGTACTTTTTTATAACATGCAAGAAAGCACATATAATAATTGAAAGAAAATAAAATAGAACTAAAACTAAACCAAAATTTGCACACAATTTACAAAGAAATTGCACTTCTTAAATATGCAAGAATAAACACATAATAGTGTAATTCCTAAAAAAATAGGTTTTCTAATAGAAAACAAATTAGTGGCTTTGGTATTGCCCTTATAGAAATAATAATAAATAAAATAAAATAAAATATTAAACTTTTCTAAGGAAAAATGAATTAGTGGCATTGGTATTACCATTTAAGAAGAAAAAAGAAAATAAAAAGTAATGACAAAATTTGCACAAAAGTTATGCAAAAATTGCTTGTTTTATAATATGTAAGAATAAGTGTATAATGGTGCAATTTTCGTGAAAAGGAAGTTTCCTCAGAAGAAATAGATTAATGGCTCTGTATTACCATTAAGGAATAAAGAAAATAAAATGAAAAGTAAAACTAAATCAAAATAATGAAGTTTTTCTAAGGAAGAATGAATTAGTGGCATTGTTATTACCCTTCCAGAAGAAAGAAAATGAAAACAATTGCACATAATTTACACATAAATTGCACTTTTCGTAATATGCGAGAATAAACTTATAATAGTGAACTTTTCGCCAAAAGAAAATTTTCTAAGAAAGACAATAAACCAAAAACTAAAAACTAAAACTAAATAAGAATGATTATTTTTCACAGTTTATTATAGTTTACACTCATTTTGTGTAATACTTGTGTCTATACATTCATATAAAAACAACCCGACCAAAAAATAATAAAAAGCAAAATAAAAAACACACAAATGTCAAAAATTAATTTGAACCATATCTAATATCAATGGTACATGCCAATCTCACACATATGCACGACACACAACACACGCGCCCGCATAAAAAACGAACATGCAGAAAAAGAAAAGATAAAAGAAGGTGCAACGTATACACGCATGAAGACATGGCCCCACATGTAGCCATGCATACAGCTAGTCAAAGGCAATCTTGCATGCATGCATGTTCGGAGTAAAAAGAAAATCAACTGAACCAAAACGAAAAAGTCAGGCGACTATTATGTAGCTAAACTGTTAGCCTTGTGCCTAACCTCAAGCAAGTTGCACCCCTACACCATCAACCAACCCCACCACCACCACCCCCTCAGAAACAAAATGAATAATGACAAAACTTGCACACAATATGTACAGAAATTATGTTTTTTATAATATGCGAGAATAAACATATGTTAGTGGAACTTTTACAAAAAAGATGTTTTCTCAGAAGAAATGAATTAGTGGAGTTGACAATGCCCTTAAAGAAGAAAGAGAAAAATAGAAACAAAAAAATTCATAATAATGAAGTCTTCTAAGCTAAAATGAATCACTGCCATTTAATATTACCCTAGAAGAAGAAAGAAAATAATAAAAAATCTGAACGTTGACAGTACCCTTTAAGAAGAAAGGCAATAAAAAACAAGTAATGGCAATATTTGCATGCAATTTACACAAAAATTGTGCTTTGTTATAATATGCAAAAAAAATGTATTACTGTTAAAGAAAGAAAATGAAATACAATTAAAATTAAAATGAAAACAAAATAATAAACTTTTCTAGGGAAGAATAAAACCATTTAAGAAGAAAGAAAATAAATCAAACACAAAATAATGAAATTTTCTAGGGAAGATTGAAACCCTTTAAGAAGAAAGAAAATAAAAAAACAACAACAAAACGAGATAATGATGCTTTCTAGGGAAGAATGAAACCCTTTAAGAAGAAAGAAAAAATAATGAAGGTTTCTACGGAAGAATGAAACCCTTTAAGAAAACAAAATACAAAAACTAAAACTAAAACAAAACAATAAAGTTTTCTATGTAAGAATGAATCCCTTTAAGAAGAAAGAAAAATATAAAAAACAAAATGAAATACTGAATAGAGGAAAATGAAACCCCTGAAAAAGAAAGAAAATTAAAAAATAACTTGCACACAAGTATGCCTTGAAATTGCACTTCTGCAATATGCCAAAAATAAGCATATACGGTGCAATTTTTGCTCTCTACTATAATATACACACATGGTGTATCATACTTGCATGTATACTTACTTACAAACACAAAAAATTTCGTGTTTTCAAAGTTATTAATTGTCTCATACCCTATTTTTGATTAGGATGGTGTAGCGTATCTTATGCAAACGGAATTCTAAGGTTTCTTTATTTTATTTTATTATGCAATAAGAAGAAAAAGTAATTTTTTCTAAAGAGAAATGAAGTGTAGTGGCATTGGTACCACCCTTTAAGAAGAAAGGAATTCAAAAATAATAATGATGCAATTGCACACAATTTACACATAAATTACAGTTTTTTAGTTATCTAAGAATAAACATATAATACTGAATTTTACATAAAAACAAAGTTTTTAAACAAGGAACGAATAAGTGGCATTGGTATTGTCCTTGAAAACAGTAAATGAATTAAAAACTAAACATGGTAGAACAAATAAAGTTTTCTAAGAGAAAATAAATTAGCGACATTGGTATTACTCTTAAGAAGAAAGAAAATAAAGAAAAACTTGCACACAACTTTACAGTGAAATTGCACTTTTTATAATATGCAGCGAATACACATATAAGAATGCAACTTTAGCAGTCTAGTATAATTTACACATATGTTGTATAGTTCTTTCATGCATACATACATACATACAATAATAGAAAAATGTATTTAATTAGCAAAAAAATTAGCACAAAACAATTAGCATTGGTATTACCCTTAAAGAATAAAGAAAATAAAAAATAAAAAAAAATCACAAAATTAGCACAAAATGCAATTTTTATAATATGTAGAATAAATATATAAGAGTGAAGTTTCCGTGTTGTAATGTAATTTGTACATGTAGTACTTGCATGTATACATTTTCACCCACTCAACATTCGAAAATACACGTAAAGAAAAAAACTCAACTGAAAAATAAAAAACCTGCACATGCAAAAAAAAAACAAAAGCAAACACATGGAAAAACAGCATGCACGCACGAAATTCAGCCCAAGAACGAATTCGACTGACCCAAAATAGGTGTCAATCAAATCCAAACAGCCCAATACCACCAGCAAAACATGACAGAAAAAAGAAAAACTACACAAAGGCCAGAAAATCGATTGACCACAAGACAAAAAATCAGCTGACTGAAATCTAGCTAAATTGATACAGAATAGCTGTCTCAGCTGATCCATCCGAAAATAGGTTCAGCAAAGGAGTCAAAACCACACCGCCACATACTTGAACGGCAAACAACAGTATGTGAACAACTACTTATTGCAGCCAAAAGGCAAATGCTAAACTTTTGTATGTTACACGCTACAACAACTGTTGTTTTCTGCCGAGGACACTCTGTAATCAACCAGCAAGCCTGACAACCATCGACGACGCGCACCCCTTCTTCCGGCTGTAAATTTCAGCCACTACCTTAGCAATAATCTTGCACCTCTGGCTTGCATTCCGCGAAGCTCTCGTTTCTACAAACCATTCCAAAACTCGATCCTATGATGACTTGAGTAACCATGCTACACGGATTGTACGGGAAAATAATCCTGAAACATGCCTTATTTCTAGATTTTCAGATTGCCCAAATAACGACAATCACCCCCTGCAGCCACTACTCCTCTAGTTCTTCCAGAAAACTGCATAACCCAATCACAAAGTTCAATAACTGAGCTCAAATTCATGTTAATACCAAAAACGCAACCTACAACTCCCCACACATACTTAGCCATAGAATAATGCAAAAATAAGCAGTCTACTGTTTGTTTATGTTAGCAAAATCTACACTTCTCGTCTCCTACCCAGCCCCTCTTAGAAAGATTTTCCTTGGTCAAGATACTATCCCTAAACATAAGAAGCCACACCATGTAACGACTTACGAGTATATAACATGTACTCTTGCATTACTAATCGTATGGCTATACATGGCCATCTGTGAACTGTGATGCAGCATGTTCAGCCATGTTTTCTGAAACGAGAAAAAATAAATTCGAATATGCTCTCAAACGAGGTGCAAGTTGCATAGGCCCGTCTTTCGCCGAAACAAGTCAAATGTTCCAGCGATGAATTTACCCCGCGTGCGCTGTTAAGCATGTGTTTGTCAACGACTATGCGGTACGCACGCGCATGCGAGAGAGAAGAGCACAGCGAGATCCGAAATGTGATGGATGGTCAAAGCTCAAGATCGTCCCAGAGGCAGAAATTCTGCGTCTGTATCTCTGTTTTTTAACACGTGAAACTCTGTCCGCGGATGATTATGAAGTGGTTCTACAGGCACGTAGTATATTCAAGATGATTGGCGTGACGCATGCGTGATTAGTTTAGACGAAAATATAGCAAAAATGATAGTAGTAGGAACGGGGTAAGATTCGTTCTCGCGGTCGCGGGCGGCACACATGCGTGGATGCCCTCCGGTTCAACGGCTTGTCAGCAGACAGCAGGTTGATCACGTACTTGAATTTGTGGGAGCGAGAGAGTTCGCAGGACCGTGCAAATAGGGCGTGGCCTCGAACTTTCGGTCGATCGCTGTCCGCTGAGGTGCTCTTCCGGTTCTAGTGGTGCAGAGATGGAGGGTTAATTTGCTGATGTTTTCCGGGTGATGTCGAGGGTTTCGTGCCCGCCTAGCTCTGTCGAGCGTGCATGCATGTTTCAGCACGTCCCTGCACTGCTTCCCAGGCGGACTAGTTCATGCATGCGCGTGGCGCGACTATGTCAAAGCCAAAACTTGGAGGCCATTTTTCCTTTCAAAGGGAAAACAGGCCTTTATCGACTTCTTTTTCTGAACCAAATGAGGGTGTAATCGTATTCCTATAGGCTATAGCTCGTGTGTGCAGAACTGAACTGCTGGAACTGAATCCTTCAGTAGAACGCATGGTGGGCTAGAGTGAAAAGAGAAGCAGCAGGACGGGTGTGGCGCTGGTCGTTTGCCTTCTGCCGAAGCTGCCTACAATGCTGCAGACTGTAGTTGTATTGAGTCTGAGCTGCCTGCCCCCATGTTATATTGGATGGTGGCGGCCGGTCAAGCCTTGTTTTATTTTGGGAAATGTTAACGTGCTTCCTGGCAGGTCATCGCAAAACAAGCATTTTTTTATGTCAATTTCAGTAGCCACGAAGATGACGAAATTAGTTAGCAAGCACGATAAATCCTGAAAAAAAAAACTGGACGGATTTGGAAAGCTTGCCAACTGAAACCGTTTGCTGGAATGTCTCCTGGCGAACATTCGCTGGTTATGAGGGTTCTTTATTTTCAAGTTATGTAGTATGTAGAACGAGGAACATGATATCGTCAATGAAATTTGACACCCCCCTGTCGGTGTCAAAACCGGCGAATCTCGGGTAGGGGGTCCCGAGCTGTTTGTCTAAGGCTAATGGTAACAGGAGTCGGGAGACACAATGTTTACCCAGGTTCGGGCCCTCACTATGGAGGTAATACCCCTACTTCCTGCTTGATTGGTCTTGATGATATGAGTATTACAAGAGTTGATCTATCACGAGATCGTAATGGCTAAAGCCCTAGAAGTCTAGCCTGTATGATTGATATGGTAATGTCACAATGATCTATCGACTAGCCTGGCCCTGGTTTATATAATGTACCAGAGGCCTAGGATAACAAGAGTCCTAGCCGAATACGCCGGTGGGGGAGGAGTCCTTGTCTTGATCACCAAGTCTTGTGGAATCTTCCTTGTATGCGGCAACTGTCCGAACTAGCCCATGAGTATACGGCCATGGGGGTCCTCGGTCCAATCCAACTGATCGGGAGACGACGTGGTGAGTACCCCCTGGTCCAGGACACCGTCAGTAGCCCCCTGAACCGGTCTTCCAGTTGGGGATGCTCCTCGATTCTTCCGAACTGTTCCTCATCTTCGGTAGTCGGTCTTAAAAACTGGTTCAACAAATCTTCTCATCTTCGATCTTGAGGATCGCCGAAGTGCATCCGAAGAGTTTACACGTCGGGTATCCGAGGAACCCTTTTAAGTTTCCGGCCTTTATCAATGCCTTGTTATTTTTATGCCACACCTCGGGTTTGAAGTTGTTCTCGGGCGGCAGTGTCCTTTTGCGTTCGAGCTCCAACGCCGGACTGCATTCGAGGTATCTTTTGCAGCCGAGCACCAACATCGGACTGCTTCCGAGCTCCAACGCCGGAATATATCCGAGCTCCAACGTCGGACTGTGTCCAAGCTCCAACGCCAGATTGTATCCGAGATATCATAGATCATCTTGGTTCAAAAAAGTTGAAAGAGTTTAGCCAAGCTTAATGCCGGAAATGCCCTCTATGGAGCTAGCCACTAGCGCCCAAGCTTTATGCCGGACTGCTTCCAAGGTGGTGCACCACCCCAACTGCGGGCTGATTTTTGACTGGTGCAATTTATTCTCTGCCGAGATATATAACCAGTATATGTATATCTAGTAGCCCTCAAGGTGTGTGTTAGTCTAAAACCCGAGATGCACCTGAAAGAAAACATGAAACCGATGTTCCTAATAGCCCCTGAGACTCACGTCGATGCGCGAAATCGGCCCGAGGATCAATTCCTAGCTCGGCAGCATACATAGAATAGAAACGCAGTGTAATATATTAGAAATAATAACAGTGATCGGCGAACGGGCCCTTGAGAGAGGGTCTTGAGAAGTTGCCACGATATATTAGCTTGACGCCAGATAGGTCCAGATGGTATCTATTGTTGTCCGAAGACGCGTTTCCCCATAGTTCGGTCAAGCCGAACACTGAGCACTTTGAATTTTATGCATTGAATAGGCAATGCAGTAGCCCCCGAGACACTGGTCGGGTGGCAACACCAGATCAAGGGATCAATGTGCCCCTTTAATATTTATAAATAATGAGCGCAAAGCCCAGTAGCCCCCGAGCCTTAATATGGGCACGAGTGACCGAATTAAGGATCGATATCCATAGTAAAATCACATATTATGTGTAATGATTCTATATATCCAAGTACTCTATATCATTAATGCTCGAATCCGTATTGTACAAAACTTTGTTGACCGGCCATCGGCTTCAACCTCTTCGGCCATGTCAGGACCCCGACTCAATGCCACATCGATCTAGCATGTAACACCTCATATCACTTTGCGGCCTCACGCACGGTATCCCCACGGGTGTCGCCTTACCTATGCCCGGGACCGTTTGCGTCTTTTGGCACACGTATATGACAGTGTTGCTAGCATCCATATGATAAGGATCCCGGGCTGACATGGCTAGTCGTAAACCCAAAGTGGCACATACTTACAGGGACAGGCATCCATGACCCAACATCGAACGTGTCGGTCATCAGCGAGTGAATCTAGGCTGTAGCACTGGGCTAACAGGACTCCGGTGAACCGGGCTGTAGCGGGCTAACAAGACTCCGGTATTCATCGCGTGACATTTCCCCGAAGGGACAGACACAGGAATGAAGAAGGACACATGCCGGCCAGCCTAAGTGTTCCGGAGCAGTAGCAAGCTACCATGGCTCAGTGGAAGCACTAGGAGACATTTCCCGGTAAGAGAGGCTACTAGGGATAACAACTAGATAGTCAGATCCCACACATACCAAGCATTTCAATAACATACACACAATATGCTCGATATGTGCAAATACAACATGGCATCACAACATGACTCTACAACTCAAGTATTTTATTCAATAGGCTCCGAGGAGCGAGATATTACAAACATGGGTCTCATGACCCAACAATCAGAGCATACAAATCAAAGCACATGCGGAAGCTTAACATGTCTGAGTACAGACATCTAGAAATGAAAAAGGCTGAGAAGCCTGACTATCTACTAGATCCTGCTGAGGGCATAAGATCGTAGCTGAGGTAACAAGCTAAACATCGAAGTCCACGTGGAACTACTAGCAAGACTGAAGTCTCTCTGCAAAAACATAAATTAAGCAACGTGAGTACAAATGTACCCAGCAAGACTTACATCAGAACTAACTACATATGCATCATTATCAACAAAGGGGATGGTGGGGTTTAACTGCAGCAAGCCAGCTTTGACTCGGTGGCTATCCTGAACTATGACTGCAAGTAACTCTTTTGAGGTGGCGCACACGAGTCCACATATTCACCATATCAATACACCAGTATGGATCCGCTCCCGTCTCCCTACGAGAACGCCATCCATAACACTCACACTTATCTTGCGTATTTTAAAGTATCCACTTTCACTGGTCTATGAACTATACAGGCAACCCAGAAGTCCTTTACCGCGGACACGGCTATTCGAATAGATGATGTTAACCCTGCAGGGGTGTACTTCTTCACACACGCTCTCGCCACTTACCGCCATGTACACGTAATGTATCTCGGCAACCTTCAAGCGGAAGCCTGGCGAGGGTGTCGGCCACGACCTGACTAACCACACAAGTCTCTAGTCCAGGTTTATCGCATGTTCGGGTTCCATCCGCAAGGAGATCCGGCCGGGGTGTCGCTCACGGCCCCAAACGATGTGTGCAGGGTTCCCAAGCCACCATCCGGGTGCCATTTGGTACACCGGGCCACTGTGCCTAGTCTGTCCCAAGCCCACCTGTACCTAGTGCCACTTGGTAGACTACTAACACTACCTACAAACACCAGAAACTAGTTGCGACTCCTGGACAGAGATCAAGTCGGTTAATAAGTCGAGAGAGTCAATTAAGGATCCCAATGTGTGGTAGTAGCTGTTCATGGATCACAAACACAGAACTCAGTTCCTAAGGACGGTTTCAATGAGACAACCCACCATGTACTCCTACATGGCCTCTCACCGCTACCTTTACCAAATCGTGTTCACACACTTGGCTCACACACAGTAGGACATGTTCACACGCCTCTAATTCATCCCCGATGAATCAGACCTGACTCAACTCTAAGCAGTAGCAGGCATGACAAACAAGCATGAATGAGTAGGCACAACAGGGCTCAAACAACTCCTACTCATGCTAGTGGGTTTCATCTATTTACTGTGGCAATGACAGGTCATGTAGAGGATAAAGGGGTTCAGCTACCGCAGCAAGTAACAAATGAATCGTTGTTGTCCTAATGCAGTAAAAGAGAGCAGGAACGAGAGAGTGGGATAGTATCAGAATGAACAAGGGGGTTTTGCTTGCCTGGCACTTCTGAAGATGATATAGTTCTTCATTGGTGTCATCTAACTCATCGTCGGAACCCGTCTACTGAGAGGGGACAAGCACCGACAAACAAAGAAGAAACACAATCAATGCAATGCATAATATGATGCATGATCATGACATGGCAAAATGAGTGTGTTGGGCTAATGCAACTACAAACAAATTAAATGAAGTTGGTTTGAATCCAAGATTCAAATTCAAACTCCATATGTGAAGGTTTAAATGCCATTATATGATTTGGCCTAAACAGAAGTCATAAGTTGTTCTAACATGCATGAAAATGGTACAGATGGATAGATTGGATTTTTCTGATCATTTTTCATATATAAATTATTTCATTTGGAGTTACGGTTGAATTACTATGAATTTTTGAAGTTTATACAAATTTCTGGATTTTCTGAATTGTTTCTAAATGCACAAAATCAATTACTGCATCAGCATCGCGTCTGGGTGACGTCAGCAGGGTCAACAGGCCGGTCCAGGTCAAACCTGACCAGTGGGGCCCACTGGTCAGTGACTCAGGACAGGTTAGTGTCACACACAGGTGGGGTCTGGTCAACAGGTGACGTGGCCAGGTCAAACTGACCTGTGGGGCCCATATGGTTAGTTAATCATAAATAGAAACTAAACTCGGTTAATTAGGCAGTGGGCCCGGCTGTCAGTGTAGCTAGAGGGTTGTTTAGGGGGATAATTAGTAGCTAATGACTTAGCCACGTCAGCACGCCGGAGTTTTGGCCGGCGGCGACCTCAAACCGCGGCGGCGTCCGCCGGAGTTGCGCCAGAGACGACGGATCGACACGCCAAGGGCAGCAAGAGGTAGCCCGTGGCCGCGCGCATCCAGGTGAACCAACGGAAGGGTGCGGGGTGGCCGGAGTTCGCCGGAAGCGAGGTTGTGGCGGTGGCCGGAGTTCGGGCGCCGATGAAAACGACGTCGCCATGCACGGGAGGATATACGGTTAGCACCTACGCGTTCTATGAGAGCTCAAGAACCCAACGGAGGCACGCACGGGACCAAATGGCCACCGGAGCCTCGTCGGCGACGAGCTCGTGCGGGGGCGTGCTGTCGCGTGAGAGAGGCGCGGCAGCTACGGCATGCTAGAAAGAAAACGGAGAGGGGGAGGATGATCAGGAGCTCACGTGGAGTGCAGTGGTGGCCTCGGCGTGCTCGGGGAAGCTCGGACGGCGGCGAGTCGGCGATGGAGATCCGCGGCGGCCGACGATGAAGAAGTGGTCGGGGACGGCGTGTTGGAGCTCTTCCGGCCATGTGAGCTGACGGAGAGGACGAGGGTGGTACAGCGGAGCTCATGGGCTGGTCCATGGGTCTAGTGCTGGCCGGTGGCCGCGGTGGTGACGAACGGCGGCGACGAACCCGTTCGGGTGAGTGAGAGAGAGAGAGATCCAGGGGAGAGGGTGAGGATGTGGGAGAGTGAGAGGAGTCTGGGGGCGAGGGGGAGTGCGTGGCAACGCATGAGAGATCCAGGCGACGGGGACGCAGGCAGGCAGGGTGGAGGTGGCCGCACGGTGGTGCGCGCGCGTCGGGCATGCGCCCGTCCTCCTGGCAGGGAGGAAGACGACAGGGAGGGGGTGGCTTGGTGGGCTGGGCCGCCAACTGGGCCAGCCAGCTGCAGAGCTGGGCCGAACAGGTAAGTTAGCGAGGTAATTTTCTCTCTCTCTTTTATTTTTCTTTTCTATTTCTGTTATTTGTTTTGATTTGATTTAGAACATCAAATCATTTTTTTATAAACTTTCTGTAAATTTTTATGTGAGCTCAGGTCTAGCCCAAGTCACATGCAACTTACAAAAATGTTTGAGCTTTATTTCTTATATAATAGAAATAAATCCAACTCAAATATGTCATTTATTTAATTCAAAAGGCCCAAAATAAATATTTCAGTCATTCCAAAAATATTGGTTTGCATTTTACCTCATGCCAATATTTTCATAGAATAACAGGAACATTTTCTTGGACTCATTTGATGAGATTTAAATGTTGGTTCTTTTTAGAGGTCTTCTGAGGCTTTTTTTTTGAAAATTCCTTAATTCAAATTTCATTAGAATTTAAACATGATGCTGACATGAAGGGCTAGCCTAGTGCATACCAGAACTAGGGATGTGACAGGCCAGTAGCCGAGGAGTGTTTTCCTACTTTATAAAGCCTTTATGAGGGCAAAGATTTACGGCAAACAAGGCAATCCGGCCATACGGTTTTATAAACAAAGGTACGCAGAGAGATATGTTATATTACTTTTTAACATAAGAAACATCTTCCAAAGAAAATAGTCCCGTTATCGGTTCCTTTCTTTGGGTCGTCATGCTTATCATGATCATGAAACCTCACCTCCGATCAATGTGGGAGGAAAATATTGAGGATTTAGTTTGGGGAAAGTTCCCGAACTCTATGGTATTAATGAAAATTTTCACTTTCGTCATTGCCGACCAATGTGATCCTTTAAGATTGCTAGCCTTCGGCTTCACCCAGTCTGAGGTACTAACTCGGATGACCTGGTAGTAACAATCACAGAGGGGCTTCCTTTACCGCCTAGTCAAACAATCGGGAACGTAGGGGTAAGCACAGGAGCCAGGCAACCCAGCTTGGCCAAAATCTTAAGTCAAATTGATGCATATTTATGGCTTTATAACGATGATTACGGAAGGCGACCCTTGTATATTATATACAAATGCCGACAATATCTTTATTTTGACTCCGTTGCGACCGTTTATCAGTTGAAAGTGGCCCATCGTTGGCTTCTACCCCTTTGTAGATACTACACAGGGTGTTTCCACAATAACAAGACAACCCTTAGCCGATGTCTCAGTGCCTGAAGGCGATTATGTTAGCAGAAACGAGGCAATCAGATATCCGGACTTTATCACTTTCACTTAGTCATAGGAGCTTTAGACTGGGGAAGCTAGCTACGACCCCCCGGTTAGTGTTCAGCGACAGCCGAGGTCAAGCCGTAAACACTTCGGCCAATTGAAAGGATCGATATGGTTGACTAGAGGGGGGGGGTTGAATAGGCAACCAACAATTTTTAAGCTTTTCTTTAACAATTTAAACCTTGCAACAAAATAGGTTGTCTAGATATGCAACTACGTGGACAACCTATATGATGCAATGACAACTAGAACACAAGCAAGCAAGAGATACAACACAAGTAAGCTTGCACAAGTAAAGGCGCGAAATAACCAAGAGTGGAGCCGGTGAAGACGAGGATGTGTTACCGAAGTTCCTTCCTTTTAAAGGGAAGTACGTCTCCATTAGAGCGGTGTGGAGGCACAATGCTCCCCAAGAAGCCACTAGGGCCACCGTAATCTCCTCACGCCCTCACACAATGCGAGATGCCGTGATTCCACTATTGGTGCCCTTGAAGGCGGCGACCGAACCTTTACAAACAAGGTTGGGGCAATCTCCACAACGATTGGAGGCTCCCAACAACACCACGAAGCTTCACCACAATGGAGTATGGCTTTGAGGTGACCTCAACCGTCTAGGGTGCTCAAACACCCAAGAGTAACAAGATCCGCTAGGGATAAGTGGGGGGGGGGAATCAAATCTCTCTTGGTGGAAGTGTAGATCGGAGCCTTGTCACCCAATCCCGAGCAAATCAACAAGTTTGATTGGCTAGGGAGAGAGATCGGGCGAAAATGGAGCTTGGAGCAACAATGGAGCTTAGAGATGGAAGAGGCGGTCAACTAGAGGTAGGAGACGCCCCTTATATAGTCATGGGAAAGATCCAACCGTTATCCACATGTTCAGCCTGCGACACGCGGTACTACCGCTCCAGGGGCGCGGTACTACCGCAGGGCCCCGCGATACTACCGTGGAGGACCATGGTACTTCCACGGCAGCAACAGAGGCCGGGACTTGCCTGACTTAGGTGCAGTACTACCGCTTGCGCGGTACTACTGCTCCCCCTTGTGGTACTACCGCAAGGCAGGAAAGTCACTGCCTATGAAGAGCGCGAATGAAATAAATTACATCCGTGCCTACTTCTGCTGAAAATGAGATGGTGCAAAAATTCGACGCGGTACTACCGCGCATGAGGCGCGGTACTACCGTGAAGGCGCGGATGTAAAAAATTACATGCGCTTCTACTACCGTGACGCCGCGGTACTAGGTAGGAGGGCCACGGTACTACGACTCCGGGGGAGCGGTACTACCATGGGCTCCCGCGGTACTACCGCGCTGGACGAGCGGTACTACCGTGGGGGCGTGGATGTAAAAAATTACATACACCCCTACTACCGTACCGGAGCAGCACTAGGCCTGGGAGCCACGGTACTAAGGCTCTAGAGGAGCGGTACTACCGTGACCCACAGCGGTACTACCGCAGGTGCTTGCGGTACTACCGCTCCATAGAGCAGTAATACCGCATGTACAGTAGTAGCCGTCTGATTATGCACAACTAGGATAACGGAAAGACGCTCCAAAGGCAAGGAAAGGTAGGATATGTGTACGTGTTGATTCCACCCAAACCTTTCCGACGCGGACCCCCTCTTAATAGTACGACTCTCCTACGACTCAAATCCACCAAAGAGAAACGTAGAACAACGCCGTCTTCAATAGTCTTCGAGGGGCACCAAACCGTCTCGTGCCCAGTGATGAAGTGTCTGAGAAACTCAAGGCACACGATTAGTCCGCAAAAGCATTGTCATCAATCACCAAAACACTTAAGGGATAAAAATGCCCTTACAATCTCCCCCTTTTTGGTGGATTGATGACAATACAGGATTTGCACATAGATGAGGTAATATTGAGCAAAGGCAAACCCCTCCTCTCTAAAAAATAGACGGGCTCCCCCTAAATGTGTGCAATCTAGATGAATGCTTTGGACTGCATAGCACACAAACTAGTATCAACACTCCCCCTATGTTTTAGAGACCAAGGCATGATAATTAACATCTAAGTAGAGCATAGCATATAGGTAGCACAATATATCACAAGCTTGCTAGGAGAGATAGAGTGCATAAGTCTGACACCAAACGAAGTAAAGCAACCCAAAGCAACTGAAACGAGGTTCAACACGAGAAAGCAGCAAACACAACAAACACGAACGACGACGCAAATCCCTACACTCTCTCCCCTTTGGCATCGAGACGCCAAAAAGGCAAAGAGGACACCTACACACAAGGGGTGGCTCAAGCAGGGAACTCATCCCAAGCCTCCTCGTCAGACTCCTCGGCGACAGGGATGGTCTCCTCGATGTCCTCCTCAGAATCAGTCCATTTGTAGCCTTGCTTCTCCATCCACTCGGCCTCTGGGGTGATGCGATCCTCAGAACCACCAGACACGTCCTCGCCATACAGCTTCAAGATCTTCTTGTCCCGGCGGCGACTCTCCTTAGATGGCACATGAGTCCTGTACTGTCCCTTGGCTTGCATGCAGAAAAGAGTCTTCATCTTGTCCTTCAGCTTCTTGGCCCACGAAGGCATAGAGGAACTCTGGGACGACCTAGCAGCACGGTCCTCAGTAGCATCCTCGGCCCCAGCATCCTCCTCATCAACAGCAGCCCTAGCAGCAGACGCCTCAACATGAGTAGTAGTGTTGGCCCATTGGGGCTTGACACGCAGACAGATAGGATCATGGCGAATCCAGTCTGGGGCAAGGAACTCCTCACCAGGGAACATCTTCTCCCACGTCTTCGAGATCAGCAGAAACAGATAGGGCCCATAGATAGGCACCTTGCGGTTGAACACTGCAAACCGAAGCTCACACCACATGATGTGTGAGACATCAAGTGGCTGAGTCTGAGACAACCGAGCCTCCTCGCAAATGAGCATCATATCCACCATATAAGCATGAACCTTGTCCTTGTCACCAATGCGAGGGAACAAGGAGTTGCGGAAGATGCGATACATGATATCCAGAAAAGAGTTGAGCACCAACCCCGTCTTGCCATTGGCGAGTGCCTTCTCAACATAGTATGGTGCAAGATTGTCCTTGTTGGCAGATTCAGAGTTTGCATGGGGGCGAACACCCACGGGAGTATCGAGCTCGTCATCAGGAACCTGGAGCAAATCCATGAACTCCTTCCAGGTAGCAGTCAGCTGACGGCCATTGGTCATCCAGGTCATCCTCCGCTCCTCATTAGAGTGAAAGTATACTGAGGCAAAGAACTGACAGATAAGCTCAGGGTCATAGTCAAGGTGAAAGGATATCACATGCTCAATGCCAAACTGCTCCACCAAGTCCAGAGCCTCTCCAAAGTATGCACGGAACTTGTCCTTCCTCATGTGATGCATTTCAATCCATTTCACATCCACGTAGGTATTATGCTTGTTCTTGATGACATCCAGATAAATGAGAGTCTGTTGCTTGTTCCAAAACATCTCACAACCTTTAACAGTGGCACGAGGGTGCACATACGGGTCGAGTTGCTTGAGACGGACGTACTCAGATTGGGGTATCTCGTCCATGCCCTTAGCGGGTTCCTTGTGCTTGCTAGCAGATGACTTGACATTGCGCTTGGGGGCAGAAGAGCCCTTCGGTGCTTCGCCTGGATTGCGCAGACGCTTGGAGCCTGTGTCACGACTGGGATTGGAACGGCGAGAGCCACCACCTGAGACACGAACGCAAAACACCAACGAAACGCAAAGAGGATCAATGCAAAGATCAAGGCAAAGCACAAGAAACACATAGAAAGTATACGTGAAAAGTTGCCATGAGGTAGATGTGAAGAACAGTAGTACTGCCAGATCCTGCGATACTAAAATATTAGTACCGCTCTAGGGTGCGGTAGTATCGTGCGAGGCACGGTAGTACCGTGGTTGGAGCGGTAGTAGAGTTTTAGTGCCGCAGGGAGTGCGGTAGTACCGCGCCTGAGGGCGGTAGTACCGGACGAGCGGTAGTACCGCGCCAGATGGGCGGTAGTACCGCACCGCGTCAGATCCAAGCGGCGGTTTGAATCGGAAAAGAACCGCGAAACCCTGGCAGTGCTACGGTGATCAAATCTAGCACAGGACAAAGTACAAGTATAATTCCTATGCACTACTACGCTCCTTCATCCTACTCTTGCAAATATTAAGCCTAGGAATCTTAAGAACACACAAGTCTCCCCAAAACCTAGAGACAACAAACACAACAACAAAGAGAGGGAGTTGGGGAAAGACCTTGGTCCATAGCAAGAGCACGTGGTGGGGAACGATCCCACCGGTCGGAATCACGGGAGGGCAGCCGGAGGCGGAGATCCGGCGACGGACGCCGGCTCCGTTCTTGAACGAGGGAGAGAGAGAAAGACGAGATGGGAACTGGCGAATGGGTATGGGGGAGTTAGAACCCCCCCTGCCCGACCTTATCCCTACGCGCCCGACCCGTCGCGGTAGTACCACTGGTCATTGCGGTAGTACCGCACCAAAGCGGTAGTACCGCTCTCCCAGGCGGCAGTAAAAAATTACTGCCGCGTGGGGGCTGTAGTACCATGCTCCCCTCTCGCGGTAGTACCATAGCATGCTACGGTAGTACCGTGAGCTCAAGAAAATGCAAGTTTCGACACACGAAAAGAGATCTTTGCAAAGAAACTTTCCAGCACAAAAGATACCACAAGAACACGAACAAAACAAAGGAAGAAAGGCAACAAGAAACAACCGCGCAACCTAACCTCTCAAAAGGAGAGGACGGTGGCCGGAGCCACCTATGTTTGAGTTAGTTGGTATGGCACCGCGAAGAATTATCCTTGGGCCCATGACCAAAACTCGTCTTTGAAGCACAAGTACCATAAAAAATGGCTAATGTGAAAGAGTTGATCTATTTATGCATAATGGGGGGAGGTAAAGTTCATTGAGAGAACAACACTCCCCCTATGTCCATGCCTACACCTAAACTAGACAACAAGTTGAGTGTGGTGGGGGGCGCACGAGTTCAAGACACATTGCTCGAATCAATGATATTTAGCTCATGCCTTAACTCGCGAAATCTTGCTTCATCCAAGGGCTTCGTGAAAATATCTGCAAGGTTATCATGAGTGTTGACATACTTGAGCTCGATCTCCCCTCGCCTAATGTGATCCCGGATGAAATGATACCGAATCTCAATATGCTTCGTCTTGAAGTGTTGCACCGGGTTGAGAGAAATCTTGATGGCACTTCCGTTGTCACACCAAAGAGGCACTTTGTCACAAATGACACCGTATTCCTTTAAAGTTTGCCTCATCCATAAAAGTTGTGCACAACAACTACCGGCCGCCACATATTCCGCTTCGGTGGACGAGAGAGACACACAACTTTGCTTCTTGGAAGACCAACTCACCAAAGAGCACCCAAGAAACTGGCACCCTCCGAAAGTGGACTTCCTATCCACTTTGTCTCCTGCCCAATCGGAATCCGTAAAACCTTCAAGCTTGAAGTTTTCCCCTCTTGGGTACCATAAGCCAAAGTTTGGGGTATGAGCCAAATATCGAAAGATTCGCTTGACCGCCACATAGTGACTTTCCTTCGGTGCGGCTTGAAACCGTGCACACATTCCCACACTCAACATGATATCCGGTCTAGATGCACAAAGGTAAAGCAAGGAGCCAATCATGGAGCGATATACCTTTTGATCCACCGCTTTACCATTGGGATCAATGTCAAGTTGGCATTTGGTGGGCATTGGTGTAGAAGCCGGCTTGCCATCACTTAGCTTGAATCTCTTTAGCATGTCTTGAGTGTATTTGGCTTGGTTGATGAAGGTTCCTTCTCTTCTTTGTTTGATATCAAAACCAAGGAAGAACTTCAACTCTCCCATCGAAGACATCTTGAACTTGGAGGTCATGAGAGCGGCAAATTCCTCATTGAAAGCTTTGTTAGGGGAACCAAAGATAATATCATCAACATATAGTTGGCATACAAACAACTCCCCTTTGACCTTCTTAGTAAAAAGAGTGGGATTGATTTGTCCTACTTCAAATCCATGATCTTGTAACAACTCGGTAAGGTGGTCATACCACGCATGTGGGGCTTGTTTAAGGCCATAGAGTGCCTTATCGAGTTGATACACATGATCCGGGAAGTAGGGGTCCTCGAACCCAGGGGGTTGCTTGACATAGACCAACTCATTAATGGGACCATTAAGAAAAGCACTTTTCACATCCATTTGTTGCAACTTAAAGTTGTGATGGGAAGCATAAGCAATCAACAAACGAATGGATTCAAGACAAGCAATGGGAGCAAAGGTTTCACCGTAGTCGATACCCTCGACTTGGGAGTAGCCTTGTGCTACCAATCTTGCCTTGTTGCAAATGATGTTCCCATGAGTATCTTGCTTGTTCTTGAAGATCCACTTGGTTCCAATGACGTTGTGGTTCCCCGATGGCTTTGGCACCAATCTCCACACCTTGTTGTACTCGAAGTTGTTGAGTTCTTCATGCATGGCATTGAGCCAATCCGAGTCTTCGAGCGCCTCATAGACCTTTTGGGGTTCAACACAAGAGACAAACGCGTGATGTTCACAATAGTTTGCTAATTGTCTGCGAGTGCTTACCCCCTTTCTTAGGCTTCCAACCACATTCTCCATGAGATGGCCTTTGGTGGTGAGTTTGGAAGCAATCTTCGCGGCACGACACTCTAGTTCCTCCTTGGATGTGGAAGGAGGAGGGTTAACTTGATAATCTTGAGCGCCGTCATGAGCTTGTTCTTGATCTTGAGCTTGCTCATGATCTTGAACTTGCTCAGGGGGGAAGAACTTGACCTTGGGCATCATTTAGAGGTTCACCACCATCTTGAGGTTGATCTTGCCCTTGGTCTTGTTCACGAGGTTGAGGGCCTTCACTTTGTTCTTCGGAAGCGTGTGGGTCTTGGGGAGGTGATGGCTCCACTTGAGTGGAGCATTGTCCTTCTCCTTCGGCCACAAGGGGTTCCTCAATGGGTAGAATATGACCAATACCCATTCTTCTTATGGCTTGGGGAGGAATTTCATCACCTACATCACAAGTACCACTTTGCTCCACTTGGGAGCCATTATTTTCGTCAAACTCCACGTTACACGTCTCCTCAATGAGTCCGGTGGACTTGTTGAGAACACGGTAAGCATGAGAGTTTGTAGCATAACCAACAAATATGCCCTCATGAGCTCTAGCCTCAAATTTAGACAAACGAACACCTTTCTTGAGAATGAAACACTTACAACCGAACACCCGGAAGTACTTGAGGTTGGGCTTGTTGCCGGTGAGTATCTCATAAGGAGTCTTGTTCAAGCCTTTGCGGAGATAGAGCCGATTGGATGCATGACATGCGGTGTTGATGGCTTCGGCCCAAAAGTTGTATGGAGACTTGAACTCCGCCATCATGGTCCTAGCCGCATCCATCAACGTCCGGTTCTTCCTCTCCACCACACCATTTTGTTGAGGGGTGTATGGAGCAGCATATTGGTGCTTGATCCCCTCATCACTAAGAAACTCATCCAAGGTGTAGTTCTTGAACTCGGTGCCGTTGTCACTTCTGATTGTCAAGATATTTGCATTATGTTGATGTTGAGCTTCATTTGCAAAGTTGATGACGGTTTGTTGAGTCTCACTCTTCCTCTTGAAGAAGTATACCCAAGTGTATCTTGAATAATCATCCACAATCACCAAGCAATACTTTCTTCCTCCAAGACTATCAAAAGATGGAGGCCCAAAGAGATCCATGTGAAGGATCTCCAAGGGTCTCTTCGAGTAGATGATGGTCGACAGAGGGTGAGCCTTCTCATGAAGCTTTCCTTCAATACAAGCACTGCAAGCACGATCTTTGGCAAAACTAACATTTGTTAGTCCACGAACATGGTCCCCCTTGAGAAGACTTTGCAAAGATCTCATATTGACGTGGGCTAAACGGCGATGCCAAAGCCATCCCACGTCAACTTTAGCCAGTAGGCATGTCGCGGTCTTAGTGGATCGCTCCGAAAAGTTAATCACATAGAGACCGTTCTCGACATGCCCAACAAAGGCTACTTTAAGAGTCTTGCTCCACAAGAGGGCCACGGTATCAATGTCAAAGAAAGTAGCAAAACCCATGAGTGCAAGTTGACGAACGGAAAGCAAATTGTATGCAAGGGACTCAACAAGCATGACTTTCTCGATCGTTAGATCATGAGAAATGACAACCTTGCCGAGACCCAATACCTTAGAATGTGATGCATCACCCCACTCGACATTGGTGGGCATAGATGGAATCTTTTGCACGTCCACCACCATGTCCTTGCTCCCGGTCATATGATTTGTTGCTCCACTATCGAGCAACCATGATCCCCCACCGGAAGCAAACACCTACAAGAGATCAATGCTTGGTTTTAGGTACCCATTTAGTAATGGGTCCTTTGATGTTAGTAACAAGGGTCTTGGGAACCCAAATAGACCATTCAATGTACTCATAAGGAGAACCAACAAATTTAGCATAAACATGTCCATCACTAGCACGGCACAACACATATGACGGGTTAAAGTCGCCGGCTTTGTTAGAGGAAATGATTTTGCCCTTTTGGACGTCAACACCCTTCACTTTTTCCTTATTCTCCTTAGGAGTACCCCCTCCCTCTTTCACAAAAGTTTGCTTGAGAGGAGGAGGACGTTTGGTCTTGTCGTTCTTCTTCTTCTTGCTCTTGGACTTGGGTGCAAATCCAATTCCTTCCTTGGCCACAACTTCCTTTTGATTGCTCAAGAGGTCGTTGAGGTTCTTCTCACCTTGAATGCATGTTACAAGGCCTTTCTCAAGTTGATCCTTCAACTTGGCATTCTCCTCCACAAGATGCACATGCTCACAATACGGGTTAGTAGCACATGCATTATCAATTAATACCATATGAGGAAAGGTGGCCTTTTCCTTGGTTAGCTTAACTTGGAGTTGAGAATGAGACTCCTTGAGGTTAGCGTGAGCACCCTTCAAGACCTTGTGGGCCTTGTCAAGTATCTCAAACTCCTCTTTGAGTCTAGCATGATCAACCCCAAGTTTAGCCTTCTCGGAAGTTAGCACACGAGACATGACAAGAGCATGATCAAGATCTTTCTTTAACTTAGCATGGTCATCGTTGTGTGACTCCTCAAAAGTCAAACGATGCACACGCTCTTCCTCAAGAGCATTAGAGAGATCCGATATCTCATCGGCATAGTCACGACTATGACCTTCCATCTTAGAGATGGTTTCTTCGTGAGCCTCAATCATGTCATTGGCCTCACCAAGTTGTTACAAGAGAGCAACAAAATGCTTCTTGGACTTGCCCTTGAGCTTACTCATAAAAGTCTCAAACTCATTCACTTCTTCATTAGACCCATCATGTTCATCAATGCAATCCTCCACGGAGGAATTAGTAATGATGGTGGTTTTAATGTTGGGGGTTACCTTGTTTGAAGCTTTAGCCATGAGGCACTTGGCGGTGATGTTCTCGTTGGGTGAATCAAAGAGAGACACCCGGGGAGTAGTAGCAATGGCAACCGATGCCATGGCCATTGCTTCTTCATTTTCATCATCATCGTCATCCTCTTGGTATTCTTCTTGAACCACCAACCCACGAGTGGGAGTCTTCTTGGCGAAGTTGTTCTTGTTGGGGAAGGACTTGGCTTTGTCTTTTCGGATGAACTTGCCACCATTGTCTTCCCGCTTCTCGTAAGGATAGTCCGCAACGAAATGGCTCACATTGCCACAGTTGAAGCAAGTTCTAACTTGTTGCTTGCCCTTGACGCCACTTGAGTTGTTCTTGTTGAAGTTGGGTCTTGAATTCTTCTTGCTCCAAAATTGTCTTGAAGCAAGGGCCATGTGCTCATGGTAATCAAATTTGGTGTCTTCGGGGTTGCTCTCCTCATCTTCCACTTCTTCCTCTTCTTCCATAATAACCTTGGCCTTCAAAGCAAGGTTGGGCTTCTTTGCCCTTTGAGAACGGAGCACCGCATTGTCGACGGTCTTGTCCAAGATGCTCATTGCAACGAACTCATCCAACACTTCAGAGGTCATGGAGTGGAAGTCCGGTCTTTGACGAATGACGGAGGACATGGCCTTGTTGAAGGGCATCATGGCCTTGAGGAACTTGCGCTTGATCCAATTGCCATCCGTGTCCTTGCTTCCATGATCTCGGAGTGCGATCGCGAGTTTGGTCACTCTTCGAAAGAGATCACGAGGTTCTTCATCTTCTTTCATTGCAAACTCATCGGCTTCATCTTGCACCACTTCATAGTTGGAGCGTTGAATGCTAGCACTTCCTCGATAGAGACCCTCGACACATCTCCATGCTTCTTTAGCCATGACATGAGGTCGAAGATGAGGGAGATCTTCGGGAAGGATAGCATCTTGGATGATGAAGAGAGCACTCTCATTGAATTGATTGTCCACGTCTTCTCGAGGGGTGAAGTTGCTTGGGTCATGAGGATAGAAACCTTCTTCAATGATTCTCCAAAGGTTAGTGTTCACATGTTTTAAATGACGCTTGAAGCGATAAACCCAAGAGTCAAAATCTTCATGCTTCTCATATTTAGGAGGAGGACCGGCATGATTTAAATGAGTGGAGGGGATCGACCCTCTATAAATTGGGGGTTCCACATGGGCAAAGATGCCGGTGCCATTTCTACCACTAGTAGAAGGACTATTTTCATTGTTAGCTTCCCCCTTATCGGAGGTAGCATCCGTAACCTTGTTAGTGGGATCACCCACTTTCATCGGCGAGGTAGATAGTTTAAGTCCTTCTAGGAATTCAGTAAACATGCTTTTAACCTCGGCCGTCATGGAGGTTTTCAATGTGTCTAAAGCCACATTGAATTCCTCACGTGAGACCGAGATTCCCCCTTTGGCCGAAGACGAGATAGGATTCACACCGGAGTGTTCCTCCGCACCGTCGTTGGTGTCAACCATACTCTTCGGACGTCAAAGTCCTTAATAAAGAGACGAGGCTCTGATACCAATTGAAAGGATCGATATGGTTGACTAGAGGGGGGGGGGTGAATAGGCAACTAACAATTTTTAAGCTTTTCTTTAACAATTTAAACCTTGCAACAAAATAGGTTGTCTAGATATGCAACTACGTGGACAACCTATATGATGCAATGACAACTAGAACACAAGCAAGCAAGAGATACAACACAAGTAAGCTTGCACAAGTAAAGGCGCGAAATAACCAAGAGTGGAGCCGGTGAAGACGAGGATGTGTTACCGAAGTTCCTTCCTTTTAAAGGGAAGTACGTCTCCGTTAGAGCGGTGTGGAGGCACAATGCTCCCCAAGAAGCCACTAGGGCCACCGTAATCTCCTCACACCCTCACACAATGCGAGATGCCGTGATTCCACTATTGGTGCCCTTGAAGGCGGCGACCGAACCTTTACAAACAAGGTTGGGGCAATCTCCACAACAATTGGAGGCTCCCAACAACACCACGAAGCTTCACCACAATGGAGTATGGCTTCGAGGTGACCTCAACCGTCTAGGGTGCTCAAACACCCAAGAGTAACAAGATCCGCTAGGGATAAGTGGGGGGGAATCAAATCTCTCTTGGTGGAAGTGTAGATCGGAGCCTTGTCACCCAATCCCGAGCAAATCAACAAGTTTGATTGGCTAGGGAGAGAGATCGGGAGAAAATGGAGCTTGGAGCAACAATGGAGCTTAGAGATGGAAGAGGCGGTCAACTAGAGGTAGGAGATGTCGTGGTTCTAAGTCCGACAGTAGAATGGGGGGTAAGTATGGAAAGGCAAGGTCCTAGCTATGGAGTAGTTGTACACACGGGTGTTTAGCGAGTTCAGGCCCTTCTCGGAGGAAGTAACAGCCCTACATCTCGGAGCCCGGAGGCGGTCGACTGATCTCTGTGTATATGAGTTACAGGGGTGCGAACCCTTCTACCAGTGGAGGGGGGTGGCTTATATAGAGGATGCCAGGACCCCAGCCAGCCCACGTAGAGGAGGGTTAAAGTACATTAAGGCCGGGCGTTACTGGTAACGCCCTACATAAAGTGTCATCATGACCATTAAGACTACTTAATTACAGACCGTTTGGATACAGCATAGATCCTGAACTTCTGATGGTCGAGTGCGTCTTCATGGTCGAGTGTCTTCTAGCCGGTCGAGTGGAGTCTCCCTGAGTCGAGTGGAGCTTCTCTTGGTCGTCTGGAAGGTAGCTTCGTCTGATGATGTCCTTGGGTATGGTATCCTAGATAGGTCCATGACCCTACCCTAGGTACATAACCCCATCATTAGCCCCCGAATGGATCGAGGTTCGAGTGAGGAAGGAGTTGATGATTTTCTCCGACTTATTTACTGTACTTTGATTATGTCGTATCTTGGATCGGCGATTCTTCTTTCGGCGTTGGCGTCAACTTCTACTTCGGTCGCCTTGATCCATTCTTGTCTTCTGTCGAGTGAACTTTTGGACTTCGGTGAACTTCCGAGCGACGGATTGCAGGAAAGATATCGCCTGACAGATTTATCTGTTGTTAGCGAATTTTGCGGGATCCGAAATTTGGGAAGCGCGCAAAGCGGGGCGGACCGCGGCAATCGGATGGGATAAGGCATGGACTCCTCGATTCCCGCGCCGCCTTTTTAGCCACGTATCGTGCGTGCGTGGCTGTTTCGGGATGTGACAGAATCGCCCAGACCTACTCGTCAGCCACTCGGAAGTGCTTTTATATAAAGCGCCGAGGGAGGGTTTTTTGCATAGTGCCCTCCCACCCTTCTCTTTTCCCTCTTTGCTTCCGCCCGCCGCACCTGCTCTTGCCTCCGCCTATCCACACCTCGCGCACTTCGCCGTCGACAATGGTGAAAGAGAAGACGGCGGCCCTAGAGCGCGTGAAGAAGGCGACGGCGATGGGGAAAGCGAAGGGGAGACCGTCCAGTCGGGGTGGATCTTCGTCAAGGTCCCGCCTGCCGAAGGGTTGGGTCCAAGGGGATTGGATCCGCTCGACCATCACTGAGAAAGATCTCAATGACCTGGCCAATGAGGGACTGATCCCCCATGGGTCAGCGAGGCTTCCGGGGACCGAGTGCCAACCGCAGCCGCAGGAGGGTGAGTGCGTTCTCTTGGCCACTCACATAGATCGTGGATTTTCTTTGCCGCCGAGTGTTTTCTTCCGAGGGTTTCTGAATTTCTTTGGGGCGCAACTCCACCATTTCAATCCCAATTCCATCGCCTATCTTGCTGCCTTTGTGTCCATGTGCGAGAATTTCCTGGGTTGTCGACCACACTGGGGTATCTTCAAGCATATATTCACCTGTCGCTCACAGACAGTGAAAAAGGTGAGTCCGGACGATGAGAGGACCAAGGTCATTCAGATGTGTGGGGGTCTTGGGATTCAGTTGAGGAATAAGAGCACTTTCTCGGCCATGACCCTTCCTGAGTCGGTTAGAGGGTGGCAGTCGACTTGGTTCTACTGCCAAGACGAGTCGACGCCGGGGGAGTCGACTGGTCTCCCTCCGTTCTCCATGGACCGAGTGGACAAACCGTCTTCTCTGAAGGTGCTTCCTGAGGAGAAAGCCGAGGTAAAAATGTTGGTGGAGCGCATGGTCCAACTCGTTCGGGACGGAGTGACGGGCATGGATCTTCTGGAAGTCTTCCTTAGGCGGCGCATCCAACCGCTCCAATACCGAGGCCACCCGATGTGGCTGTACTGCGGTACCGAAGACACCACTCGGGTCCATCCAGAGGCAGTCGACGACGCCACGCTGGAGAGGTGGGTGACCGCCATCACAGGGAACAAGGACAACCCTCGAGGAGCGAGGAGGATCCTGCCACTCGACTGTACCTATACGCTGGACAAGGTATGGCCGCTTATTTCCGAGTGTAATTTTGTTTTATCCATTCTGCTTTGCTGCTTGTCAGGCCACCACGGAGTTATACTCGATGCCCAATGGAGCGCAGACGCCGACTGAGGAGGAGGAAGGAAGTGGGGGCGAGAGCCCGGAGGAGTGGGATTCGGATGCTGACGACGATGATGAGGCTGACGACTCTGATGAGGAGGAAGAGGAGGAGGAGGAGGAGGAAGTCGCACCTCCCCGCTCGGAACGACGCTCGAAGCTTGTTCATGATCCTGCGACTGAGCGTGGTAAAGGGGTCGCGACCGCTACCCAGTCGACCAAGCGCCCTCGGACTACTTCTCCGGCGCCGACTGAGAAAGCTCCGAAGCAGTCTTGAGTGGCACCGTCGAAACCTGTGAAGGTCTTGCCGAAGATGAAGATGGTGATCCCCACTATCTCAGGGTAAGGGTAGTCTTGAGTTTTCCCCGTTTCGTAAACTTGCTCTTGGTCGACTCATGGGTCAATCGACTGATTTCCGGAACTGCAGTGCTGCTACTTTTGATACTTCGACCAAGGCTGAAGACCACGAGATGGAGGATGCTGCTACCTCACAACCTGGTATGATTCTTGTGATGCCGTTTTCAGTCGACTGACTTATTGTCTCTAATTTTGATTCTTTCTACAGCTTCATCTAACATTGTTATTGACCTTCCTAACGACGACGACGAAGAACCACCGAGGCAAAGGAGGAGCAAGAAAACGCCTGCTGGCAAGGAGACTCGAGATGTGCCAGCACCCGAGACGTTGGTCGTGGAGGGAGACTCCACTCGACCCACCGTAACCTTCGCGGTGCCGTTGACGAGTGCTCGCCCTTCGTCGTCGAGTGCTGCTCAACCCTCGCTTTTCTCCACCTACCCCGTTCCAGAAGACCAAGCCAGTGCTGCTAGAGAAGCGATACGCCAAGCGGGGGTCATGATGGAGCAAGTGAAGGCGATACGAGAAGCTAGCCAGGCAGCCTATGACGCCAGTTCAGCTCTTCAGAGTAATGTTCAGGTCAGTCGGTCACTGCCTATTCTGTTAGGATATGATATCTGTAAACTCTTCTTTCTGCAATTCTTAGAGATTATCCTGCACCCACTAGGTGTGTCGATTGAAATTCCGGACTAGTGGGGGCACGCTGAGTGCACCCACTGGGTGTAGTCCCCAAGGCTATGGTCGACTGCTGGCAGTCGACTATAGTCTTTATGTCTTAAGTTTTTTCCTTACTCGACTAGGTCGAATAGATTCATAGACCGGTGGGGGCATGCTGAGTGCACCCACTGGGTGTAGTCCCCGAGACTGTGGTCGACTGCTTGCGGTCGATTATAGTCTGAAGAACACCTCCGTTTTTTGTTTTTTTATTGGTCGACTGGTCGACTCTAACTGATGAAACTAGTGGGGGCACGCTGAGTGCACCCACTGGGTGTAGTCCCCGAGACTATGGTCGAATGTTTGCATTCGGCCGTAGTCTTAGAAACGCTATGATTTTTCCTTACTCACTCGGAAGTGAATTGTTTTTGACATCTGTCGATTGGTTCTTCGTAGAAATCCTGTGACCTTGCGGCTCGTTATACTGAGTTGGAGAACAAACACATTCAGCTCGAGCTCGATCTGAAACTAGCCCAAGAGAACTTGACGAAGGCGAAGGAGGAAGCTAAAGGTATGCTTGGTGAGGCCTTTGGCGACTGCCTTTGCCTCTCACTTGTTTCGGAATCTAATCTCACTGTAACTTTGCAGGCAAAGTGAGGGATGCCCTGAAGAAACAAGAGCTTGACTTGGCTGAGATGCAAAAAACTGCTTTAGAGAAGACCAGACTTGCGGATGAGAAGCTGGCTTCAGTGACTAAGCTTGAAGAAGAAAACACCAATCTGAAAGCTGCTCTTGATGCTACCAACCAGGAGGTCAGTCGACTGAAAAGCGACAAGACCACCCTGAATGATAAGGCCAGTGAGTTGAAGAGAAAGAAGAATGATCTAGAGGCTTATCTGGGTGGACTCGCCAAGAAGTTGTTCCTCATGCTTGAAGGTAATCCTTTGTATCAAACAAATATTTTAATTGTAACCTCTGACTGTTTGTCTTGACTCGGTGGTTGTGCTTGCAGAATTTTGTCAGAACTTTGAAGAAGAGACTGGTCGACTGGAAGTAAACCTGGACCCCATCAACTCTCCTGTGAAAGATGAAGTCGCCATGAACGTGCTCCGACTTGAATCTCGTGTTGCTGCCGTCATCGATTATCTCGCAAGGCTGAAGGTCGCAACTTCCCGCATCGACACAACACTCTGGCCAAGAGAGACACTCCAGAACGACCTCGAGTCTCTGATGACTCAACTAAACGAGGTCCCAAGTCGAGTGTAGGAGTGGAAAAAGTCTTCGGCCAGGTGCGGCGCGGATGTTGCTCTGTCTCTGGCCCGCGTTCACTGCAAGGATGCACGAGAGGACAAGCTGGTGGCTCTCAGGGTGGCCAACACCAAGAAGCACGATTTCAGATCTTTCATGGAGACCTTCATTGCCGCTGCCACTCGGATTGCAGATGGAATTGATCTGGACGAGTTTGTGGCACCTTCCAGCCCTCCACAGGAGGGGTAAAAAACTTCTGAGCTTGATACTTTAAATTTGCCTCGGTATGCCGAGTGAGTTTTGTAACCGACAAACTTTAACAGGCCTAGCGCCTGAGCACTTTCGGTTCCGTTAGGTGTTATCCGAACTTGGGTTCGTCGCTGAATATGTTTGCATTTGGTTTGGGGTGTCTTTTGCAGGTTAAAGCGAAGCGCTTATTGCCATCGACTTGTCCCCCAATTCACTTAGGCGAGCACTGGGCTGCAGCTAAATCCCCGAGCGAGAGGTTTGCCCTCCACTCGGTAGGATTTTTAGATACTTAGGCGAGCACTGGGCTGCAGCTAAGCCCCCCGAGTGGGAGGTCTGCTCTCCACTTGGTAGGATTTCAGACACTTAGGCAAGCACTGGGCTGCAGCTAAGCCCCCGAGTGGGAGGTCTGCTCTCCACTCGGTAGGATTTCAGACACTTAGGCGGGCGCTGGGCTGCA
>NC_041381.1:550838925-550848876 GCF_002162155.2 Triticum dicoccoides | reverse complement strand
AGCTAAGCCCCCGAGTGGGAGGTCTGCTCTCCACTCGGTAGGATTTCGGACACTTAGGCGAGCACTAGGCTGCAGCTAAGCCCCCGAGTGGGAGGTCTGCTCTCCACTCAGTAGGATTTCAGAAACTTAGGCGAGCACTGGGCTGCAGCTAAGCCCCCAAGTGGGAGGTCTGCTCTCCACTCGATAGGATTTCAGACACTTAGGCGAGCACTGGGCTGCAGCTAAGCCCCCGAGTGGAAGGTCTGCTCTCCACTCGGTAGGATTTTTGAATTGGTGGCGCAGCTCGGAAGGAGAGGGTAGCAGTCGACCTGCACCTCGTCCTCCTTGCAGAATGCATGTTGTACTTGTACTTAGGCGAGTTCTTGGACTGCAGCTAAGCCTTCGAGTGGAAGGCTGGCTTACCACTCGGTAGGATTTTATTTATCTTAGGCGAGTACTTGGACTGCAGCTAAGCCTCCGAGTGGGAGGCTGGCTTACCACTCGGTAGGATTTTATTTATCTTAGGCGAGTACTTGGACTGCAGCTAAGCCTCCGAGTGGAAGGCTGGCTTACCACTCGGTAGGATTTTATTTATCTTAGGCGAAACGGATTTCGCAGCTAAGCCTTCGTGTGGGAGACTGGCTCGCCACTCGGTTAGGATTTTTTTTACAGACTTGGGCGAATCGGATTCGCAGTCAAGCCACCCACCGGGGGTTGTTTTTGAGTAGACAAAAGAAATAATGATTACAGGGAAGATTATAAATCTCTTGCCTTTGATTGAGAAACTACAGAAGTACTTTTATTACAACTCGTCTGAGTGAATACTTAGGTGTAAAAGGGACGGAGAAGTTCCGCGTCCAAGCTCGGGGCTCGTCGATCTGATGCTCGACATTGTAAAGACGGTATGCTCCATTGTGGAGAACTTTGGTGACGATGAAGGGACCTTCCCAAGAAGGAGCAAGCTTGTGTGGTTTCTGCTGATCCACTCGGAGAACTAAATCTCCTTCCTGGAAGGCTCGACTCTTCACGTTTTTGGCGTGGAAGCGACGCAAGTCCTATTGGTAAATTGTCGATCTGATCAGAGCCATCTCCCTCTCTTCCTCTAACAGGTCGACTGCATCCTGTCGCGCTTGTTCTGCTTCTGCTTCAGTGTAGAGCTCGACTCGAGGAGCGTTATGGAGAAGGTCACTCGGTAAGACTGCTTCAGCTCCGTAGACCAAGAAGAATGGAGTTCTCCCAGTCGACCTGTTGGGCGTGGTCCTTAAGCCCCAAAGCACTAAGGGAAGTTCGTCGACCCATGCACCAGCCGCATGCTTAAGATCACGCATTAAACAGGGTTTCAACCCTTTGAGGATCAAACCGTTGGCTCGTTCAGCTTGTCCATTCGACTGTGGGTGAGCGACTGAAGCGTAGTCGACTCGTGTGCCCTGGGATGTGCAGAAGGCTCTGAACTCTTCGGAGTCGAAGTTTGACCCGTTGTTAGTGATGATGCTGTGCGGGACCCCATATCTGAATATCAATTCTCTGATGAAGCTGACAGCAGTACCGATATCGAGGTTCTTGATGGGTTTAGCTTCGATCCACTTAGTGAACTTGTCGACTGCTACCAGCACATGGGTAAAACCGCTTCTGCCTGTTCTCAAAGGACCGACCATATCCAAACCCCACACTGCAAAGGGCCAGACGAGTGGTATAGTCTTCAAAGCTGACGCGGGCTTGTGTGACATATTGGAATAAAATTGACATCCCTCGCACTTGTCGACTATCTCCTTCGCCATTTCATTCGCTCTTGGCCAATAAAACCCGGCTCGGTATGCTTTGGCCACGATGGTTCGAGAGGACGCATGATGACCACAGGTCCCCGAGTGGATGTCATCAAGGATTATTCGCCCTTCTTCTGGCGTTATGCATTTCTGACCAACTCCAATCGCGCTTTCTCTGTACAACTGCCCCTTTATCACAGTAAAGGCTTTAGATCGGCGGACGATCTGTCGAGCCTCTCCTTCGTCCTCCAGGAGCTCTTCCCTCAAGATATACGCGATATATGGTACTGTGCAATCTAGAGTGATCACTAGAACTTCCATGATCAGGTCGACCACTGCTGGGACTTCGACCTCAGTCGGCTCTGTGACACTCTTAGGCTGCGGGGCCTCATCGGTAAAAGGATCTTCTACGACTGATGGAGTGTGGATATGTTCCAAAAACACACCACTAGGGATGGCTTCTCTCTTAGATCCTATCTTCGCCAGGTCGTCAGCTGCTTGATTTTTCAGTCGGGGTATGTGGTGGAGCTCTAACCCTTCGAACTTCTTTTCGAGCTTCCTCACTGCATTGCAGTATCCAGTCATGGCTGGGCTTCTAACGTCCCACTCCTTCATTACTTGATTGACCACCAAATCTGAATCGCCGTAGACCATAAGGCGACGGACGCCGAGTGAAATGGCCATGCATAATCCATACAAGAGTGCTTCATATTCTGCTTCATTGTTGGAGGAATCAAAGTGGATCTGGAGCACATATCTGAGCTTGTCTCCTCGGGGGGAAATCAACACAACCCCAGCACCAGAACCATTTAACATCTTAGAGCCATCAAAGAACATGGTCCAATGCTCCGAGTGGACTTGAGTCGGCTGTTGTTGCTCAATCCACTCGGCAAGGAAATCTGCTATAGCCTGGGACTTAATGGCTTTCTTTGCCTCGAATTTGATATCAAGGGGAAGGAGTTCAATCGCCCATTTAGCCACTCGACCAGTTGCATCTCTGTTGTGCAGAATCTCTGACAATGGTGCGTCACTGACGACTGTAATGTCATGATCAGAGAAATAATGAGCAACCTTCTTCATGGTCATGTAGATCCCATATACGAGCTTTTGATAATGAGGATATCTTTGCTTCGATGGGGTCAAAACTTCAGAGAGATAATACACTGGGCGCTGAACTTTGAAGGCTTTCCCTTCTTCTTCCCGCTCGACCGTAAGTACTGTACTGACGACTTGTCCTGTGGCTGCAATATAAAGCAATAGAGGCTCTTTGCTGATTGGAGCAGCAAGCACCGGCTGGGTGGAGAGCAGAGTTTTTAACTCGGCAAACGCTGCATCAGCTTCTGGAGTCCACTCGAACTTGTCTGCCTTCTTCATCAGTCGGTAAAGGGGCAACGCCTTTTCACCGAGGCGAGAGATGAATTGACTTAACGCGGCCAAGCATCCAGTAAGCTTCTGGACATCGTGCACACGCACAGGGCGTTTCATTCGGAGTATGGTGCCAACTTTTTCTGGGTTAGCATCGATTCCTCGTTCGAAAACGAGAAAACCGAGTAACTTCCCGCCAGGTACTCCGAATGTGCACTTTGAAGGATTGAGCTTGATATCATACCTCCTGAGATTGGCATATGTTTCAGCTAAGTCAGTCAACAGGTCGGAACCCTTTCGTGACTTGACCACGATATCATCCATGTATGCTTCCACATTCCGACTGATTTGAGTGAGTAAACACTTTTGAATCATTCTCATGAACGTGGCTCCGGCATTCTTGAGGCCGAATGGCATGGTGATATAGCAGAAGCACCCGAATGGGGTGATGAAAGCTGTTTTGATTTCGTCGGGCCCATACAGACGGATCTGATGATACCCGAAATAAGCGTCTAGAAAAGACAATCTCTCGCACCCTGCGGTCGAGTCGACAATTTGGTCGATGCGAGGGAGAGGAAAATGATCTTTCGGGCAGGCCCGATTGATATGTTTGAAATCAATGCACATACGAAGGGAATTGTCCTTTTTGGGAACCATAATGACATTGGCGAGCCACTCGGAGTGGTATATCTCTCGGATGAACTCTGCTGCAAGGAGTCGAGCCACCTCTTCGCCAATGGCTTTTTTCTTCTGAACGGCGGACCGTCGAAGATGTTCTTTAACAGGTTTTGCCTTTGAATCGACTCTAAGGCGATGCTCAGCCAGTCCCCTGGGAACACCTGGCATGTCAGCTGGCTTCCATGCGAAGATGTCCCAGTTCTCACGGAGGAACTGGGTGAGCGCTTCTTCCTATTTAGAGTCGAGTGTAGTGGAAATATGGGTCGGAGCTGCATTGGGGTCAGTCGGGTGGATGTGAACTGGCTTCATCTCCCCGGACGACTGAAATGCTGACTCTGTGGCGGGCTTCTTGGCCCGCAGTAAATCACTCGGATCTGCGTTCTTCTTGTATCCTTCCAGCTCTATCACTGTTATCTGGTCATCCGCAATCTTTGAGCCTTTCTAGAAACACTCTTCTGCTTTCTTCCGGTTACCAGTGACGGTGATCACGCCTTTGGGGCCAGGCATCTTTAACTTGAGGTACACGTAACATGGTCGAGCCATGAATCGGGCGTAAGCTGGTCTTCCCAAGATAGCGTGGTAGGCGCTCTGGAAATCCACGATTTCAAATGTCAGCTTCTCTTTGCGGAAATGCTTCGAGTCGCCGAACACCACATCCAGAGCTATTTGGCCGACTGACTCAACCTTCTTTCCTGGGATGACTCCGTGAAAACTCATGTTGCTGGAACTGAGCCTGGACATCGGAATGCCCATTCCCTTGAGCGTCTCTGCATACAGTATGTTCAACCCGCTGCCGCCATCCATCAATACCTTCGTCAGTCGAGTGCCTTCGATGACCGGGTCGACCACCAGTGCTTGCCTCCCAGGGGTGGCAATATGAGTAGGATGGTCCGACTGGTCAAAAGTAATGGGAGTTTGCGACCATCTCAGATAGTTTGGTGTTGCCGGTGCGACCATATTGACTTCACGGTTGATCACTTTCAGTCAACTTTTGCTCTCTATATCAGCAAAAATCATCAGAGTGGAGTTGACATGAAGGTACTCTCCATCACTGTCCTGCTTGTCCTCAGCCTTGTCTGACTCCTTCTCTTTGTCCTTCGGCTGTTTCCCTTGGAACTGCTGGATTAAGAGCCGGCACTGGCGAGTGGTATGCTTTGGGTAGATGAAGTTACCCTCTTCGTCTTTCTTTGTGTGGATATGACACGGCAGGTCCATCACATCATTACCCTCCTTATCTTTTACCTTCTTAGGGTTCCAAGATCCTTTGTGCTTCCCTTTAAATTTGCCATGTGTCACGGCTAGAGCCTCTCCAGGAGCTGCTGGCTCGGCCTTCCGCTTTTGCTTCTGACTGGAGTTTCCTTTATCCGACTGACTCGGCTTGTACTTGCCGCTCCGGAGTCGGTCCTCTTCTTCGCTGTTGGCCTACTTGGTGGCTATTTCCATCATCCGACTCAGGGTCATGTCTCCAGTTCGACCAAACTTCAGGCTCAACTCTCTGTTCTTGACGCCATCTTTGAAGGTGCAAACCGCTTGATGGTCCGACACATTCTCTACAGTATGATGCAAAGTGATCCACCTCTGGATGTAATCCCTCAGTGTTTCACTCGACTTTTATACACAAACTTGTAGCTCAGTCAATCCAGCAGGTCGCTTGCAAGTTCCCTCAAACGTTCTGACGAACACTCGAGAAAGATCTTCCCAGGTGTAAATGCTGTTGGGAGCTAACTGATTCAACCATGCCCTGGCTGAACCCTCTAGCATAAGTGGCAAATGTTTCATGGCCACCTCATCATTACCGCCACCAATCTGAATAGCCACTCGGTAGTCTTCGAGCCAAGTTTCAGGCTTAGACTCTCCGGTGAACTTACTCACCCCAGTCGCCAACCTGAAGTTGGGGGGTATCACTGCGGCTCTGATCGCTCTGCTAAAACATTCTGGACCTGAAACGTGGACTTGGCTGCTTGTGGGCACATCTCTGTCATGACCACCCCTATGAGCTCTGTTTCGGTCAACCAAACCTTGCACGATGATGGATCTCGCGTCAAAGCCTGGCTCTCTGGGATCGACTGGAGCTCTTCGCCCAACACTGAGCTGGCGTCTGTCATCTTGCTGCCAATGGGCGTTAGACCCACTTCTCGGAGGAGGAGTGGGCACTCGACGCCTGTCATCACGATCAAATCGGTCATCATAGTGGTCCCGCCGGCCTTCACGTCCCATGCGCCTCGGAGGCGACCTTGGACTGTGAGCCGACTGAACAGTATTCACAGCGACAGATCGACTGTGAATCCTGTTACGTGACTGTGACACAGCTGAATTCTGATCTCCTGCCGCCCGGAGCAAATCTCAGATCTGCATCAAGCCTCTTCCAGCCTCTGACTGAGAGGGCTGAATTGATTCCGCTATGCGGGCTACAGCTGCCAAATTCTGAATTGGGGTTCGATATACCTGAGTTGGTTGCGGAAAGAGCTGACGTCGATTGGAGTTAGTCGCTCGTTGACGCGCACGCTCATCGAGTGCTCGCTGAAGGTTCTCCAGTCGAGTGCGTTCAGCCAGGTTGGCTAAACGCGCCTCTTCCAGGGCGCAAGCCTCAGGTGTTTCTCCTGCTATGGGAGTATGCAGGGCATCCATGTTCCGGCGGCGAAGTTCTTCTCTCTGCTGGGAAGTGAGCGGCTCGGGTTGGTACTCTTCATGGGCTTGAGCGGGGTCGTCCTCGTCGTCCATCCCATCGCCGCGGGGGAAACCGGGAGGACTACGGGGCCCGTTGACCATCAGGACCTCCGCCGCTAGGTCACTGCTACCGCACTCGGATGCAGTCCCTACGCAGCCAGTCGACAGGTCGAACAGGCCGTAGAGAGATTCGTCGGGCTCAATCGCTGCGACTTGGGTGGTGGCCGATTGGCGAGCCACTGCGTGCCTCACCCATCGCTGGAGCCTCGACCGACCAGAGCGCTTGCGCTGGTGGGAGACAAGGAGGAAGGACGGCGCAGGAGTCGATCGGTATGGAGTCGACGGCTGCCGCAGCAAGACGCCGCGGACACACGCCCGAAAGTGCGTCGTCCCGCGGACGGGGAGCGCGTTGATGTCGAGTGGTGCCTCCTGGAGCCAAGCGGAGTCGTCGACGATGAAAGTGAGCGCACCGAGACAGATCTCGTGGCCCTCGACCAGTGCTCTGCCGGAAACCATGATGAAGGCGATCGGACAAATTGCAACTTCTCCAAAAAAGTCGCTAAGACACCTGCCCCAAGGTGGGCGCCAACTGTCGTGGTTCTAAGTCTGACAGTAGAATGGGGGGTAAGTATGGAAAGGCAAGGTCCTAGCTATGGAGTAGTTGTACACACGGGTGTTTAGCGAGTTCAGACCCTTCTCGGAGGAAGTAACAGCCCTACGTCTCGGAGCCCGGAGGCGGTCGACTGATCTCTGTGTATATGAGTTACAGGGGTGCGAACCCTTCTACCAGTGGAGGGGGGTGGCTTATATAGAGGACACCAAGACCCCAACCAGCCCACGTAGAGGAGGGTTAAAGTACATTAAGGCCGGGCGTTACTGATAACGCCCTACATAAAGTGTCATCATGACCATTAAGACTACTTAATTACAGACCGTTTGGATACAACATAGATCCTGAACTTTTGATGGTCGAGTGCGTCTTCATGGTCGAGTGTCTTCTAGCCGGTCGAGTGGAGTCTCCCTGAGTCGAGTGGAGCTTCCCTTGGTCGATTAGAAGGTAGCTTCGTCTGATGATGTCCTTGGGTATGGTATCCTAGATAGGTCCATGACCCTACCCTAGGTACATAACCCCATCAGGAGACGCCCCTTATATAGTCATGGGAAAGATCCAACCATTATCCACATGTTCAGCCTGCGACACGCGGTACTACCGCTCCAGGGGCACGGTATTATCGCAGGTCCCCGCGGTACTACTGTGGAGGACCACGGTACTTCCGCGGCAGCAGCAGAGGCCGGGACTTGCCTGACTTAGGTGTAGTACTACCGCTTGCGCGGTACTACCGCTCCCCCTTGCGGTACTACCGCAAGGCAGGAAAGTCACTGCCTACGAAGAGCGCGAATGAAATAAATTACATCCGTGCCTACTTCCGCTGAAAATGAGATGGTGCAAAAATCCGACGCGGTACTACCGCGCACGAGGCGCGGTACTACCGTGAAGGCGCGGTACTACCGTGAAGGCGCGGATGTAAAAAATTACATCCGCTTCTACTACCGTGACGCCGCGGTACTAGGTAGGAGGGCCACGGTACTACGACTCCAGGGGAGAGGTACTACCGTGGGCTCCCGCAGTACTACCGCGCTGGACGAGCGGTACTACCATGGGGGCGCGGATGTAAAAAATTACATCCGCCCCTACTACCGTACCGAAGCGGCACTAGGCCTGGGAGCCACGGTACTAAGGCTCCAGAGGAGCGGTACTACCGTGACCCACAGCAGTACTACCGCAGGTGCTTGCGGTACTACCGCTCCATAGAGCAGTACTATCGCAAGTACAGCAATAGCCGTCTGATTATGCACAACTAGGATAACGGAAAGACGCTCCAAAGGCAAGGAAAGGTAGGATATGTGTACGTGTTGATTCCACCCAAACCTTTCCGACGCGGACCCCCTCTTAATAGTACGGCTCTCCTACGACTCAAATCCACCAAAGAGAAACGTAGAACAACGCCGTCTTCAATAGTCTCCGAGGGGCACCGAATCGTCTCGTGCCTAGTGATGAAGTATCTGAGAAACTCAAGGCACACGATTAGTCCGCAAAAGCATTGTCATCAATCACCAAAACACTTAAGGGATAAAAATGCCCTTACACCAATGTTATGAACGGCCCGTCATTTAACATAATCATTAGATCGCTGACCGGTTTACGCTTATTTTGACAGTCAGTTTTTGTCTTTCTCCAATGAAGTGCTTAACCATGCGAGCAGGAAGCACAATCACAGTGGTTCTCCCTTTACACACCTAGCCGAACAAAGCGGAACGTAGGAGGCAAGCGCAGGAGCCGGGCAACCCAAGTATTGACCGAAGACACAATTTGAAACCGATGCATATATAACAATATCCGAGAATGTTTTTTGCCGAACTCTAAAGGTGTCCGGCGTTGCACATTTACTATAAAACAACTCATGTAAATTTTAAGAGCCCTCAAATGACTTGGGGAAAAGAATTTTATGTTATAATGATTATGTGTACCGAAGTACTTATATCATATTTGTTTTCGTCCGAACTTTAAACGCGTCTTAACCGACCGTCGGCTTCTCCCTCTTCAATCAAGGACCGAAAAGTGTTATGTACTCCACCTGTCGAGAATATCGACGGTGTTTCCGATAATCAGGCAATCAGGCCATAAGGCTGTAACAAACAAAGCGCGCTCAGGGAACTTATGCTATATTACTGACGAAGTGTAAGAAGCATCTTCGAAGAAAATAGTACCTCCACCGATACCTTTCTTCGGTTGCTCATTGTTATTATGAGACTTGTGCAATAGATTTTTTGTACTGATGAGTTCCCTTGTGTGCTGACCATGATTGAAAACAATAAGAGCGCTAGCTTTTGGCTTCACCCAGTCTGAGGTCCGAGCTCGGATGACCCGGTCGTGACAATCGCAGAGGTGCTCCCTTTACTCCCTATCCGAACAATCGGGAACGTAGGGGTAAGCAGAGGAGCCAGTCAACCCAGCTTGTGGAACACTTAGGTCAATATGGTGCATATTGTGGCGTAATACACGAACAAGGAACGAAGCCATACAAGTATAATCATATGCAAGAGGAAAGGCTTCATAAAGGAAGCCCCCAAGTAAACGGGGTATTTGAATTTGGCATCGCAAACAATGTTTTGCCAAGGAATTTTGTCACAAATAACTTTTGCCAAAAAAGTATAATGCTTGGTCGAACGGAACAAAATTCAAAATAGAAAGTCTTTGAGCATGAAAGCGATTTAGCTGGTTAATGTGCTCGGTGTTGATGACGCGATTCGGGCTTGTGATGGGACGAAGACGCCCATTGATATGTGACAGATCCGACAAGGTTCGCAGTCCTCGGCATGACCGAGGTCCCAGCCCCCAAGCCCGAGGTGTCCGAGCAAGGAGTTCGGCACTCCGGAGTAGTGACCGCGCAGTCAAAATCGACTATCTGCACATAAAACAGTGCGGTCCAGGAAATAA
>NC_041381.1:550820082-550838502 GCF_002162155.2 Triticum dicoccoides | reverse complement strand
TTATGATCATGGTATTAGAATAGTTATTTGGATCACAGCAGACCTATATATATAGAGGTGGCGACGAGGATGTTGCCGAGCTACTGAACCCGCAGAAAAAAATCCCAACCCACCACCGCTCGTCCCCAACCTCCCCGATCCCATCGCCAGGGAGCTCCCACCCTGCGCCTCTCTGCTCGGCTGCCGCCCCGCGCCCGCTTCCCGGCCACCTCCGCCATCCACTGGGATCGCCATCGCCGCCATCCATCCCACTCGCCGTAGCCGCCATCCATCCCGCTCGTCGCCGCCATCCACCCCGCTCGCCGCCGCCATCCACCCCGCTCGCCGTCGCCACCATCCACCCGGCTCGGCCACAACTGCGGATGAGCTTTGGCCGCCGGCGAGACCCAACCATCGCGCGCCGCCGCGACACACCTCCGCCACCAACCAGAAACGCCGCCGCAACTCCTCTCCAGATCCCAGCGCCATCGCCCCCCACGCGTTGCCGCGCACGACGGCAACACCCACCAGCGTGGGCCGCGGCACCACCTACCGGCCTTTTGTGGTCCCCTCCACCACCCCTGGCCACGGCGGGCCGTGAGATCGCTGGATTTCTTGCCCCGACGCCACAACCTGCAGCCGGTGCCATAGCATCCAGGCCGTCCAACCAGGGCCGTCTCCAGAAATTTGGGGGCCCGGTGCGAAATGAAAAAAGAGCCCTCAAATTTAAAGAACCAATATAACTTGAGCATATAACTGAATAACTATTTGAATCCAAGTCGGGCCGCCAGCGGATACAAGGGCGGAGTGCTCCCTGCTCCAACGCCCGACTTCATGCCGATGGTGATTGGTTGCATCGGGCATTCCTTTGGCCAGCGGATCACACATCCTATGACCTATCAGAGTTCTGACTGTAAATTTCTATGGAATACATGTTCTTTTTTTTTATCATATAAGCATTCTCACGAACACCTTGCAAACTAACTCCATTCCACCTTATAAACTCACAATATACACTACAAAGCAAGTAATCATCATAATTCACAAACACAACCTGCATTGGAAGCATATATAATCTCACTATATACACGAATTGCACAATGATAGAAGGAAAAAATAAGAAAAAAGAAGTAACACAAGGGAAGAAGGGGTAGTAAGGACCGGGGGACGGAGAAGGGAGGAGGGAATCGGGTTACCTGGTCGGGCAACGGGAAGTCAGCCCGTAGTTACCACTCAGGACGATCACGCAGAGGGGAAGCTGGGTTGGATCCGAGGAGTTCAAGGCGCGGGGCAGGAGGGGAGCTGGGACAGGGCGGGGAAGACGGGGACAAGGCCGGTGCAGAGAAGAATGGAGGAGGCCGTCACGGGGCGCCGCTGGCCGGGATGAGCCGCTGGAGTGGCAAGATGAAGCCGCAACCCTAGGCGCCCTCGTTCTCCTGATTGCGGCGTGAAGGGAGATGGAGAAGAATTTTTTTTTGACGCTAGATGGAGAAGAAGTTATGTACGGGCACTGCCTTGCCGGATATAAAAGGCAACTACGCTCTTGGTTTCTTTGGTTTTATTATTGATTGGAGCTGATTTTCACTGTTTTGTCTCCCGGGGGCCCTGTGCGGTCGCACCGTTCGCACATGCTTGTCGATGGGCCTGCGTCCAACTTCATCGTCTCAGGCCGTCCAACTTCGCCCATGTGAGCGCGCGCCGCACCTCGCAACTTGCTCCGCTTCAAGGTGCCATGCTTGTGGCAGGTGACCTCGTTTGATGTCTCCAGTTGGTTCCTTCCCCTGTCCTGAAAATGTATCCAAATCAAAACACCAATTCGTCCACCCTTCCCAGTTCTGTATTGTTCTCTAAGTGATTTGGATGTGTGAAGTTCAGCTATACTGTTTCCCCCGTCCAGTTTGTGTACCTGCTCCATTTTTGTTCCAACTTAGCCCCATGTCGTGTGCCAAATCCTTTAACAGACCATGAAGCTTTGCCTCCCTGCTACTGCTACATGAAGTGCTTGTTTCCTCATTTGCAATTTGGAATGGAGTTAAATAGCTTTCGCTAGAGTTCAGATAATCGAATGACAGAGGTTGCTCTAGAAACTAGAGTAGTAAACTTCAGGCTTCAGAGTGAAGATAACTAAATGTTCATTCAGTCGAACATGCTGGCATCGAGGTTATATGATGATATTCAGAAGTTCAAAAGAAGAGTTCCATGAAAGTTCAAATTCAAGAAAGAGCGTTACGAAGTACTAGTATTTTATATTACTAAAAAGATTAGTGTGTTTGGTGCGTGCATGCTGATTGTGATGTCTCCTGTGTGTGCACGCTCACAGTGTGGGGGTTCGTGTGTTCTCGTGTGTGTTGCGAGCTCATGTGTGCGCTTTGTATTTTTTTTCATTTATGTGCGCTCTGGTGTGTGTACGTGCGCCCGCGCGCGCGTGTTGCATGCATGCTCCGGTGTGTCTGTGGTTCTATTCTTTTTTGGGGGGGGGGATGTGTGGTTCTATTCAAAATATATTTTGATGCTAAGGCACAAAAAAACGCAATGAAAAAATTATTTAGAAATCGATTAATTTCTTTTCTAAGAATAACAGTAAGAAACTCAAATTTAAATAACAAAGAAATTCGAAGTATATAAAAAACTCACATTTTTTGCTTGTTACTAGAGAATAAAACAAAAGTTCAAATTCAAAATAAAGGAACAACTAAAAAACATTTAAAATAGCTTTTCCATGCTTTTAGAAAAGCTAGAAGTTCAAACTAAAATAATGAAGTGGTTCTATTAAAAAAAATATGTTTTGACCGTTATTAGAAAACTCAGATATCCCTTGTTATTAAAGAATCAATCAGGAAGTTCAAATTAAAAAAATCTATCAAATTTGATGTTTCTTTAAAAATCAAAAAGAACTCTCTACTTTATTTTTTTTAAATATGAAGTTCAAATTAAAGTAGCACATAAGTTCGAAGTTTATTAAAACCTCAAATTTACATGTTAAAAAAACCAATGTCATTTTGTGCATTTTTGAAAAGTTTATAAAAATGGTGTCTCTACATTTTACTAAAAAATTGGAGAAGTTCAAATTTAAATAACATATAAGTTGAAAATGTTTATTCCAAAACCAAGAAGGTCAAACTAAAAAACCGAGCAGTTAAAAAAGTTTGTAAAACATAGATTTACCCCTATTTTTTTAAGATCTGGAAGTTCTAATTTAAAAACTGAGTCTTTTGATGTTTATTACATAACAACGACTTTCCCCTATACAAATGAATAACAACAAATGTCCTAATTAAAAAATAAACTTGTTTGATGTTTATAAAAATCTTAGATTTTCCCCAATACTAAAGATTAAAACCACGAAGTTTGATTTTAAAAAACAGAGTAGTTCAATGCATATTAAAAACTCAGTTTTCTCTCTTTACTAAATAATAAAACCAAAGAAGTTTAACTTTTAAAAGCAGAGTGTTTGATATTTATTTGAAAAAACTCGGTTTTTTGTTACAGAAGAATAATAACGATAAGGTCTATTCGATATAACAAAGAAGTTCAATGTTTCTAGCAAAACTCCATTTTTCACATTTCTAAAAAGCACACAAAGAAGTTGAAAAAAAAGTTAGACCGGTTCAATGTCTATAAAAGCTCAGATTTTTTTCGTTACTAAATTGAAATAGAGAGAAGTTTAAATTGATAACAGATAGAACTTCACGTACTGCATGGTGTGTGTTTCATATGAGAAAAATAGGAGTAAAAAGGCGAAGTCCAAATTTTTTGTTGCTAGAAGTTCAAGTGCACAGACAGGGAAAAATCAAAAAGTTCCTCTTATTCAAGAAGTTTGCACAAAGGAAGCTCAAACTAAAATAACAACAAAAAGTTTAGAAAATTTAATTAGAAAAAGAATGTGGAGGGGTTCCAATATTTATGACAAACTAGGATATTTTGATGCTAAAAGAAATAAATCAAGAAGTCCAAATTATAAAATAAGAGAAGTTCAATATTTATAAAAAACATAGGTTTTCTTCATTACTAAAGAATAAAATTAAAGAAGTTCAAATTAAAAAAAGGAGTAGTTTCATGTTTGCGGAAAACTCAAATTCTTTCCATTTATAGGAAAAATAAAAGTACGAGGTTCAATTAAAAAAATGTTTGATGCTTATTTAAAAACATATTTTTTTTCTAAGAATAAGACTAAGAAGTTCAATTTGAAATAACTGTGAAGTTCGAAGTATATAAAAAACTCAGATTTGTTGTAAGAAGTTCATGCGCACCTCCGTGCACGGTTCAGAATTTATATTGCGCGACGTTCGCCTTCCAATTACATGTTTTAAAATGGCAAAAATGACGTTCGACCTCTAATTTTGTGTAATTCGACGTATACACAAAAATTTGACAGAAGTTCATAGTGAAAACAACGAGAAGTTCAAGTACTGCAAGGAATGCATTTCAGGTGAGAATAAACATATAGAGAAATAAAAGCTTAAAGGTTTTGTTCACAGAAGTTCAAGTGCTCTGTCCGGGGAAGTTCAAAAATTCTCGCGAGAGAGGTTCACCTTGTATTTCCATGTCCGAAAACACAAAAAAGATACTGTTTTTTTGCGTTTTAAAATAATTCTCTCAATCCACGAAGAAGTTCAATTATTATTTGGGAGCATTTGATTTCAAAAAGAAAATAAAAATTCAAATTATAAAAATGAAGAAAGTTCATGTACTACATGGTGTGTGTTTAATATGAGAAAAATGAATTAAAATACAAGGTCTAATTTTTTTGTTGTTATAAGTTCAAGTACTCGGTCAGAGAGAGTTAAAAAATATATTGTGAGAGATGTTTGTACAAAAGGAATATCATTTGTATAACATTAACGAATGTATGAGAAAATTACAAATGAAAATACGTCACAGAAGTTTAACGTGAAAACAACAGGAAGTTCAACTACTATAGTGAATAAATTTTAGATGTAAAACTTTTAAAATCATCGCGAGTATGAAAAAATGATCTACACGGGAAAGTTGCGTGTTTACAGCAGCTTTCCATCGGTATATCACTTGCTTAATTCTGGTGAGTGGATGGAGAGAGATGAACAGTGCATGGATATTTACGAGCAAAAAAAACACGTGAAAAACAGAGTGAATTTCAAGCAGAACTGCCACAGAAGTTCAAGTACTTCACGCGATGCATTTTCGACGAATCTAATTCGCGATAAAGGCAGAACGAATAATCTCGCCGTTTCTGATATTACTTGAAAATGGATGGTATTCAGAGAAAACCACCAACATAAAAAAGTTTCGCATTTTTTGTAGCTTTTCAATAGTATATTATTTGCCCCGTTCCGATGAAGTTTGTAGAAATTACGGTGATAATATGTTTTTAGCCATTTTCAAAATCAACGTAAAACAGTAACGAATTTGGAGAAACAATATATACCAAAAAGTTCCGCATTTGTTCAGGCTTTTCAACGCCATATCATTTTCTATATTCGGACGTATGATTAAAAGAATAGATTGAAAATACAAACTTGGTAGAACTTGTACCGTTTTCTAAATTACTCTTAAACCATTCAAAACTAGAAAAAACTTTCAACATGAGAAAAAAGAGCATTTTCATAAAGTTTCCAACGCCATATCAGTTGTCTCAATTGGATTAGGCGTTTAGAAATGGCATCAAAAATACGAACTCGGTTGTTCGGTTTGCGAAATTTTACGAGTTTCGACATTACTCTTTAACCATGGGGAATTAGAAAAAACTTCCAGCATGTGGAAGGAGCGGTTCTATAGCAGCTTTGCAACGCCATATTATTTGCCTCATTCCGATAAATGGTTTAGAAATGCGATTGAAAATACGATTCACATTTTTTGTATGAAGAAAAAATGGTTTTCAAAACTGCTCTTAAACCACTTAAATTTTGCCAAAATTTGAAGTTGGGTCATGATACTGGTGTCCATAGCTTTCTAATGGTATATCGCAAGCCTCATTTGGACAATATTGACGGATGTTCAACCTAGCACTAGGGGAAGTTCAGGTCGAACAACTCAGACAGTAAAATTGCAAAAAAATAATTTCATCACGACCCCGAGAGCAAAATCCGCCAGTGAGCGAGATTTCTATTTAAAACCAGTATTTAGTTGCTAAAAAACGTTTCTAGATTACAGTAACTTCATATAGAACAATACTAACCAAAATAATTTGCGGGGGAAGCCACGGTTGCAAAGATAGCCCGAAGGTTGGGTTCGTACAGAGGGAAGTTCAGGCGCGTGTACAAACAAAAATACATCACAGAAGTTCAACGTGAAAATAGCATGAAGTTCAACTACTATGCTGAGTGAATTTCAGATGAAAAACTTTTATAATTGTTGCGAGTATGAACAAATGATCAACACGAGAAAGTTGCGTGTTTACAGCAGCTTTCCATCGGTATATCACTTGCTCAATTCCGGTGAGTGGATGGAGAGCTAGGAGCAGTGGATAGAGATATACGAGAAAAAAAAGGACGTGAAAAACAGAGTGAAGTTCAAGTACACGTGCCGAGAAGTTCAGGTTCTTCACGCGGTGCATTATCGAAGAATCAATTTCGCGATAAAGGCAGAACGGATGTTCTCGCCATTTTCGCAATTACCCGAAAATGGCTAGGAATCAGAGAAAACCATCAACATGAAAAGGTTTTGCATTTTCTGTAGCTTTTCAGCGGTATATTATTTGCCCCATTCCGATAAAGTATGTAGAAATTATGCCAAAAATACATTTTTATTCATTTTTCAATTTGACTTAAAACTATAAGGAATTACGAGAAATAATATATACAAAAAAGTTTCGCATGTGCTCAAACTTTCCAACGCCGTATCATTTGTTGCATTCAGACGTACGGTTAAAAAATTAGCTCAAAAATACGAACTCGGTGGAACTTGTACCGTTTTCTGAATTACTTTTAAACCGTTCGAAATTAGAAAAAACTTCTAACATGAAAAAGTAGCGCATTTTCACAATCTTTTCAATGCCATATCATTTGCCTCAAATGGATTAGCTGTTTAGAAATTACATTGAAAATACAAACTCGGCTGTTCGGTTTGCAAAATTTTACGATTTTCAAAATTACTCTTTATCCATAGGGATTTAGAGAAAACTTTCAACATGTCGAAGGAGCGGTTTTGTAGCAGCTTTCCAACGCTATATTAGTTACCTCATTCCGATAAATGGTTTAGAAATGCGATCAAAATACGATTCACGTTTTTTGTATGAAGAAAAAACGGTTTTCAAAACTGCTCTTAAACCATTTATATTTTGCCAAAAAATTTAACTTGGATCATGATATTGGTGTCCATATCTTTCCAACGGTATATGGCAAGCCCCATTTGGACACTTTTTAGCTGAAGTTTAACCTAGTACTCGGGGAAGGTCAGGCGCGTTACTCGGGAAGTTCATGTTGTGATCAGAATATTATTCTGATCCCGTGATCAAAATAGTGTTTATGTATATATATATATATATATATATATATATATATATATATATATATAATTGCTTTACGCAAAAATAATTTATTTAAAGAGATGTGACCTGGTGCCGAAGCCAATGTTGATGTAGGGCATCGGCGTGACGCAATGAAGGCGTGATGAAGCCTGAATTTGCAGGGCGGTCCAGGCTCCAAATGCGGCGTTTGCCGAACTACAGACGAGAAACAGACCGAACCATCGCACAACCATCGTTAATGCGGCCATCATTTGACAGACCTAGTTTATCTGTTGTAGCAATCTGAAAAAAGGTTACTCCTGAAATTGGGACTTGATCCGCACACCCATTGCCTGGTGAGCGATGGAGCAGCAGCATGGCAATGATGGCAAAGGTTGGCTTGCCGAGGCAAAGCCCCCGGTCCAGCTAACGTGATGAAGTTGGTGGGTTGACGACGCCAAAGTCTTCAGAGTAGGTCGATGAAGGGATGACGAAGCCCCTGGTCCAGACGAGGAGACGGAGCAGGTCGGTGAGGAGATGTTGCAGCTGCCATGTCAGCCGAGGTGTTGAAGTAGTTCGGCGTGATGGACATCGGCTCGATGAAGCAACGGTTCGGCCATGCCGATGCAGGTCGTAACTTGTGACATGGTCAATGCTGGCTTGATGAAGTGACCGTGCGGCGATGTCGGTGTGCCTGCTCCGTGTAATCCGTGGGGCGGCGATATTGGTGATGATTTATCTTTTGCGATGCCGAACTCTTGTTCGGCTTGCCGAGATTATGATCCGAAGAAGTTGAGCTTGGCTCAACAAAGTGACGACGTGTCTAGCACAGGTCGGCAGCCGTAGAGCAACATTGTCGGGCTGCTTTGACACTAGGGAGATGGTGAAGATTATATTGGAAAAGACTTTAAAATTAGCGGGATGTGTTTGAGAACAAAACACAATACCCCATACAAAACTTCCTTCAAAAAGGATGTCCGAAATCCCGTTCATAAAAAAGATGAATTCGGGTCGGATTCGTTCTCGCGCAGAAAATAGATCCGAAAAGTGATGCAATAATCGGAAGGTTACCGGAGTTTGAACGGTCGGATCGATCTGAAATTTTGAGGGGTGGTAGATATCGGAATTCCGCAGCAGATGAACGGTTGGATATTCCAAAGGACCTCCGAGCTGGGCTCTGGAGACCACGCCCTAAACTCGTCCAGATTCCCGTCCAGATTTGACTGGGCTCCGGTATATCGGAGATTGCCAAAGATTGAACTCGACGAAATTTTCCAGGGTTGTTGTAGACTCAATTCCGCATAATCCCACCAAAGCAATCGTTAAAACGACACTTGAGGAGGCAGTGGCGGTGGATACAAGTTCGCTGTCCAGAAAAACAGCACGGTCGCCCGGGGGCAATGTTGACATTGAGCCCCCAGGCTCCGAGGATAATTTCTCCATGATCATGATAGAGATTGGAGTTGATGTTGATGAAGGCCCTCATCCAAACATAACGATCGGAGGTAGGGCGCAGTCCTTGGTTAAGCCAAGGTGACCAGTCGAGCCGGTGACGAAGAAGTCAACGTCGCTGTTGATCTGCAGTCGAGCCATTGATCCTTTTGCCGATCACACAACAGAACTCTCAATGAAAGCACCAATGTCGGTGTCAAAACCGGCGGATCTTGGGTAGGGAGTCCCGAGCTGTGTGTCTAAGGCTAATGGTAACAGGAGGCGGGGGACACAATGTTTACCCAGGTTCGGGCCCTCTCTATGGAGGTAATACCCTACTTCCTACTTGATTGATCTTGATGATATGAGTATTACAAGAGTTGATCTACCACAAGATTATAATGGCTAAAACCCTAGAAGTCTAGCCTGTATGATTGATATGGTAATGTCACAATGATCTATCGACTAGCCTGACCCTGGTTTATATAATGTACCAGAGGCCTAGGATAACAAGAGTCCTAGCCGAATACGCCGGTGGGGGAGGAGTCCTTGTCTTGATCACCAAGTCTTGTGGAATCTTCCTTGTACGCGGCAACTATCCGAACTGGCCCATGAGTATACGACCATGGGGGTCCTCGGCCCAATCCAACTGATTGGGAGATGATGTGGTGAGTACCCCCCTGGTCCAAGACACCGTCACCCCCCACTTTGCTAAATAAAAGAAACCATCACTATATAGAGCTAGGAAGCGATTAAGCAGAAGTGCTATTGTGAGCTCGAGCTCACTGGAACTCAGGTGCACATTAGATTCTAAAAAGATGGTATTTTTTTAAAAAAAATCTGAACTTTTTTGGCAAGAAACATTGAAGAACACAAAATATTAAACTATGAATCACATGGTTGAAGGAGGGTGACCGTAACACCAAATATTTGCAAAGAAGAGGGTGTGCAAAGCTCGTAAATTTTTATTCAGAAACTACGCAAAGCCTATGGGTCTGGGATTCGGCTCCCTTTGAGATGGAAAGAATGGTGGCGTATTATTTGAAGGAAGTGTTCGTCAAATACCCCACCTTAGCACTGGATCAGATTCTTGATTGCATTAATACGATGGTGACCGACGCTATGAATGCAACTCTTTATGCCAAATTTTTAGAGAAGAAAAGTGTTTGATGATTTCTTTCAAATTGGGCCACTGAAAGCCGATCTCCAGGGCATTTTAATAGTGGAATAGGTCATGTATTAAAGAGGATATCATTGCAACAATTTCTGCTTTTCTGTACACTAGAATCTGTTGGAAATATGCCTAGAGGCAATAATAAATAAGTTATTATTATATTTCCTTGTTCATGATAATCGTTTATTATCCATGCTATAATTGTATTGATAGGAAACTCAGATACATGTGTGGGTACATAGACAACACCATGTCCGTAGTAAGCCTCTAGTTGACTAGCTCGTTGATCAACAGATGGTTACGGTTTCCTGACCATGGACATTGGATGTCGTTGATAACGGGATCACATCATTAGAAGAATGATGTGATGGACAAGACCCAATCCTAAGCCTAGCACAAAGATCGTAGTTCGTATGCTAAAGCTTTTCTAATGTCAAGTATCATTTCCTTAGACCATGAGATTGTGCAACTCCCGGATACCGTAGGAATGCTTTGGGTGTACCAAACATCACAACGTAACTGGGTGGCTATAAAGGTGCACTACAGGTATCTCCGAAAGTGTCTGTTGGGTTGGCACGAATCGAGACTGGGATTTGTCACTCCGTGTAAACGGAGAGGTATCTCTGGGCCCACTCGGTAGGACATCATCATAATGTACACAATGTGATCAAAGTGTTGATCACGGGATGATGTGTTACGGAACGAGTAAAGAGACTTGCCGGTAACGAGATTGAACAAGGTATCGGTATACCGACGATCGAATCTCGGGCAAGTACAATACCGTTAGACAAAGGGAATTGTATACGGGATCGATTGAGTCCTTGACATCGTGGTTCATCCGATGAGATCATCATGGAACATGTGGGAGCCAACATGGGTATCCATATCCCGCTGTTGGTTATTGACCGGAGAACGTCTCGGTCATGTCTGCATGGTTCCCGAATCCGTAGGGTCTACACATTTAAGGTTCGATGACGCTAGGGTTATAAAGGAAGTTTGTATGTGGTTACCGAATGTTGTTCGGAGTCCCGGATGAGATCCCGGACATCACGAGGAGTTCCGGAATGGTCTGGAGGTAAAGATTTATATATGGGAAGTCCTGTTTTGGTCACCGGAAAAGTTTCGGGTTTTATCGGTAACATACCGGGACAACCGGGAGGGTCTCGGGGGTCCACCAAGTGGGGCCACCACCCTCGGAGGGCTGCATGGGCCAAGTGTGGGAGGGGACCAGCCCCAGGTGGGCTGGTGCGCCCCCACAAGGGCCCAAGGCGCCTAGGGTTTGGGGAGGGGGCGCCCCACCTTGCTTGGGAGGCAAGTTTCCCCCTCTCCACCCCTTGGCCGCCCCCCTAGATGGGATCTAGGGCTGGCTGCCGCCCCTAGGGGTGGAAACCTAGGTGGGGGAGCAGCGCCCTCTCCCCCTATATATAGTGGAGGCATAGGAGCAGCCCAACACATGGGTTTCTTCTCCTGTTGGCGCAGCCCTACCTCTCTTTCTCCTCATATCTCGCGGTGCTTGGCGAAGCCCTGTTGGACTACCATGCTCCTCCATCACCATCACGCCGTTGTGCTGCTGCTGGATGGAGTCTTCCTCAACCTCTCCCTCTCACCTTGCTGGATCAAGGCATGGGAGACGTCACCGGGCTGTACGTGTGTTGAACGCGGAGGTGCCGTCCGTTCGGCACTAGGATCTCCGGTGATTTGGATCACGACGAGTACGACCCCTTCAACCCCGTTCTCTTGAACGCTTCCGCTTAGCGATCTACAAGGGTATGTAGATGCACTCTCCTTCCCCTCGTTGCTGGTTTCTCCATAGATAGATCTTGGTGACACGTAGGAAAACTTTGAATTTCTGCAATGTTCCCCAACAGAATCATGCCTCCCAGGGTTAACGACATGTCCATTGTGTTAATTCCCAAAGTTGATCACCCAATGTACTTGAAGGATTTCCATGCCATTAGTCTATGCAATGTTATTTACGAAATCGTCTCTAAGTGCTTGGTTAACCATCTCCGTCCTCTTCTGGATGAGTTGATTTCCGTGAACCAAAGAGTTTTGATTCCTGGATGGTTGATCTCGGAAAATGCTATTATTTCCTTCGAGCGTGTTCACTATGTCAACACCTTGTAATGTAATTCCTATACTGTGCTTATAAGTTGAATCTTTCAGAGACATATGACCGCTTTGATTGGAGCTTTTTGGAAAAGGCCCTTCTCAAATGGGGTTTTTTCACCCCCCTGGGTGTCTATTGTCATGGACCGTGTCACCTCTGTGAAGTACTCGGTGAACTTTAATGGGAAGCTTTTGGAGCAATATTCTCCTTCGAGGGGTCTTCGTCATGGTGATCCATCATCTCCTTTCTTGTTCCTATTTGTGCTTGAGGCACTTTTCAGTTTTTGTTGAAGGAGTCAGTGGTGGACAATGAGCTTGAACCTATGGTCATTTGTCAGAATTCACCGTCAATTTCACAACTCCTGTTTGCTGTTATTTTTTGAGCTAGTGCTGAGCAGGCAACCATTGTAAAGGGTGTTTTGAACACTTATGCGGCCACAATGGGACAAGTAATAAATCCTTCAAAGTGCTCCACCCTTTTTTCTAGAAATTGTTCTGTCACAATCTTGAAAGAGGTAAGGAATATTCTAGAGATTACTCAGGAAGTTCTTGACCCAAAAGTACCTTGGGCTACCTATGCTAGACGGCAAAATGCACAAGGGAAGGTTTCAAAGAGTGCACTCCATTATTAGCAAGAGGCTGGTGGACAAGAGCAAAAGCCATGTGCATCGTCTAGGAAGGAGATTCTTATTAAATCAGTGGCTGAGGTGATTCTTTCTTATGTTATGAGTGTTTTCTAGCTTCCTTATTCAATATGTGATGATCTAACCAGAATGATGCGTCAGTACTGGTGGGGGTCGAAAAGGGTAGCAAAAAGATGGCATGGATGTCCTGGGACAAGCTTATTTTGCCTAAGACAAAAGGAGGACTCGGTTTTAGGGATATGAGGGCCTTCAACCAAGGACTGGTTGCTACACATACCTGACAATTACTTGATAAGTTAAACAATCTCTGTGCACGATTATTAAAAGCGTGATACTTCTCGAGTGTTAATCTTGCTGACATGGTTTTTATAGGGAATGCCTCTGCTGTCGGGAAAGGAATTGAGCACGACCTTGAACTTTTGAAGAAAGGCTTTATCCTTACGATGGGAAACGACACTTCTATACAGACTTGGCGGGACCCTTGGATCCCTAGGGGACCAACATTCCAAACCATTACCCCAAAGGGGAATTGTTGGCTGAATAGAGTGTCAAATTTTCTGAATGAGAATGGAGTTTGGGATGCAAACTTATTAAATGCTCACTTTTACCCTGCTGAGTGTTGGCTATACGGCAGATCCGTACGCCGCCAAGGGAACATGATGACTTCCTTGCTTGGCAATCGGACCCAAGAGGATGTTACTCTGTCTGCAATGCGTATAAATTCGATATGGAGGAACATGAACTATATACCGCGATGGCGTCTTCTAGTTCCAGCCAACATGGCAACAGGAAAGTTTGGAATGTGATTTGGAAAGCTTCAGTGCCTCATCGTATGCGAGTCATGGCTTGGAAGGTTCTCGTAGGGCTCTAGCCACTTCAGCGTGCATGCGCCGCCAACATCTTGCTCGGCGTGCTACATGCCCGATATGTGATAAGGAAGAGTAAGACAACTTCCATGCGTTAATAGCATTGAGAAACAGTAAAACGGAGCCACCTATGAGCCCACACAACGATTTGGAGCTCCCCATCGTCCGATCACTATCAAGAACGTCCCAGATTTTAGCTCAGTCATCCACAGTTTTCTTACGCTAATTAACCACTTCCGCAGCGTGATATGCTTAAGTACGTCTCACGGGCTGCTGCTCTGCGGAACGAGCTGCGCTTTGTGTGAGTAATCGGCCCATGTAGGTTAAAGGCCCAGGAAGTACAGTCTAACGTGCAAAGCCTTCCCAGCTTCGTTCCTTCGTTTGTCGCCAGCCCTATCCCAAGTTGCTCCTCTGTTCCTGCATGATGTGGCGCAGCCATCGTGCGTCCGGGCGGCGAGATTATACTGCACGTGTCCCTCGGAGCCCGTGGCCTCTACTGTTCCTCCGCAGCCCCCCCCCCCCCCAATGGTGGATTCATACTTTCCCATGCCGTGTCCTGCTCCATGGCGGCCACGGCGGAAGCACACGCCGTGTCTATTCCCTGCTGGCATCCGCTTCCTTGTGTTATTTGTTAGTTTAGACTCTGAACAAAGTAGCTAGCGTTCTCGGCTGCCCCGTGAGATCAATGACCAAACACAGCAAAGATCAAGAGTCCCGAGATTATGAGACAATCTCCATCTTCTCTACTAGATTCTGGTAGACCATGTTTCTATCATGTATGATAAGGCAAGATCCCTTTACCAGTCCTGATGCATGTTTTATGTACCAATTTTAGTGTTTACAAGGGAAATCTTAACTTATCTTAATCCAAAAGGATTGACGATTTATCTTGTGCTCTATAGGATATTTTTTGGTTGTGATTAGTCCACTATTTCAAGGTTGCATCAGTCGAGCTAAAATCTCCGTATGCAAAAACAATTGTGCAAATATTTCTCTACTATGCTTCCAGATGATGTAGCTTTGGATGATGTATTTCTTTTGGTCCTTGAGGTTTGCCAACTGTGGTGATTATAGCTTGTGTTTACTCACGAGAGCTTATTATGAGTCTTATAAGGGTTTGTTTTGTCATTGCCCATTACTTCAGCACCCTTGAAACTTGAAAGGTTCTTTTCTTGGTAATGTGCTCTTATTTTTTATTTAAAACAGCCACGGGAAGAATCGCACTAGAGCCTTCCCAGTCTCATGCTGAGCGTAAAAAGCCATGAGAGGAATGGTACTAGAGCCTTCCCAGTTTCATGCTGAGCATTATGATTTACGAGAGCAATATAACTGAGTTCCTGTAAGTTATCTCTCTACCAACCTTTTCTTATCCTCACATTTTGAGACTATGAACACTTCTGTTTTGCTGTATAGATTTATGTCCTGATTGAAATATGCAGGAACCAATGTTAACAGATGATATAATGAGGAGTTTTTGTTTCATAGAGCATCCGAAGTACAACTCTTTATTTATTTTTTTGAAACAAAGAAGGTACAACTCTTTATTTATTTTTTTGAAACAAAGGAGGTACAACTCTTTAAGCGAATAAAAAAGTCATGGGAAGGTGAACTGAAGTCACAAGTGCGCATGTACAAGCTGGAGCCATTGAATTCAGAACGCATTGGCTAACCTAGAAAATTCTCGGAAGCCTGGAGTGTCTACGATTTTATTATTTTCAGTTTTTAATACAAACTCGCTATAGAAAATTATCTAGCACTGGAGGGACATAGATCTGCCCATGATACATGGGATGCTCAGTTTTGAACAGAAACTTTGTAAATACCACGATAATATGTATGTAGCATTAGACCCATTTGATCCGGCAGTATTGTGAAATCAGAATATCTGCTAGCTTGATCAAAACATACAATTATTTTCCTTGCTCTACACCACTGACCCAAGCAATGTTCATAAGATATTTTCTAAATTTAATATCTACATATTTTTCAGGTAACTGTATTATTCAAATATACTACTATATTTTTCTCATCTTACCTTATAATGGACGGGCGCAGCAACGCGCGCTTTTATGTTCTAGTGTGATCATATTACGCGTCTTTGAGATACTATGGCGGAGATTTGGCCGATACCCAAAAAAGAGTTGATTATTGACACTTGCGAGGAATGGTTACTTCATCTCGTATCCCTCCACCCATCTGACGTGCGAGACATGATTATTATGCTCATATGGAGAATTTGACACCTCCATAATGAATTGACTCATGGTAAGGATACTCCACCAATGGAAGCATCCAAAGTTTTCTTGTGTAACTATTTAAGCTCCATCCACAATGCTCAACTTCTCACTACATAAAAACCCATCAAAGGAAAGAGTCCGATGGATGTTCTTGTCCAATTTCTGGTGAAGGATAAGCCGCCAGATCTTCCTTGGGAGCCACCACCAGCAAATTGGCTCGCCTTGTCGATCTTTCTCCCCAGAGGAAGGTTCGGCTGGTGCCGGAATGATAAAGAGACCATAGGGGAGTTGTTATTTTCACAACTTATCATCTACCCTTCTTCTGCAAGAATGCTCTTAAACTGAGATTAAGGAGCTGATGATGGGTATGTCACTTGCCCTTCAGTGGTCGTCGTTACCGATCCTGGTGCAGTCAGATTCTATGTGTGACAACTCTGCTATGAAGGATGCTTCGCTCGACAAATCGCCTTTTGGTCAACTAGTTAAGGAAATCAAATATTTTACGCTCGAGAGGGAGTTTAAACATGTTATAAGATAGCTAGATCACAAATCAGGGTTTCACGTTTTCACTCTAACTATGCCCGTACAACACGTAGCACCGCTTGTTGGTTGGAATAAAACTCCCCTTTGCTTGATTTTTTTTAAATCAAACTGACCAGTCGTGCGTTTGTATACACACAAGCACTGATTGGCACGTGAACCAACCTGTGGTTGGATGGTTAGATGGACTGTGGTATCCCCAGCCCATCAGGGTTCAAATGCTGATGCTCACATTTATTTCTGGATTTATTTCGAAATTTTCGGCGATGCGCACTCAGTGGGAGGAGACGTTCCCGTCGACGACGAGGCGCCTACGGTGACTTCGTAAATCTCAAGATGATATGCCGACTCAGTCTTTCAGAGATGCTCATAGGGATATGGTGTGCGTGTGTGCGTTCATAGGGGTGAGTGTATGCGCGTGTATATGAGCGCTTGTGTCTGTACTTATGTTAAAAAAAAAGCACTGATTGGCACGTGCCAGCGTGTCATTCCCCGCAAGTGGGCAGGAAAAAGGTGTGCGAGTAGTTTGGATCGCAAGTGACCACCGAGCCAGAGGCAGACTCCCCCGCATATAAAACGCGCCATCGGATCTCTCCACTTCTCGGATCGTTCACACTCTCCCACGCAGCGACCAACCCTCTCCCCCATTCCATTCCGTCCACCACAGTACCTACCCAGAGATCGGCGCGGCGACCCCCAGCTGCCCGCAGAGCCCGCTCCGCATCACGCACGACGGCGAGTTCTACGCGCGGCTGCTCACCAAGGAGAGCTCCCTCGCCAACCCCTCCTTCCGCTACTACGGCGCCGGCCCCGCCGCCGTGCCCTTCGGCTGGGAGTCCCAGCCGGGCACCCCCAAGGACGCCTCCTGCTGCAGGGCGCTCCCAGCCGCCGCCGCCGTCCCGGCCATCACTCCCCCGCCGTCCTACCACGCGCGGGCCGCCACGGCGTCGTCGTACGGCGACAGCGGCAGGCTGGGCCACAGGAGCAAGGGCGCCGCCGCCAGCGACAGGAGCTGCAAGTGCTGCTGCGGCGGCTACAGGAGGCTCAAGTGGATCAAGATTGGCTTCATCGCCGCCGTGTTCCGCCGGATCGCGCTCGGCAGGTCCCGGGTGTCCTCGTCGCCGTCCTCGTCCGCGGCGTCGGTGCATTCGTCCTCGTCGTCCACCCGCTGGCTCTTCTCCGGCGGCTCGAGCAGCTGCCTGGAGGAAGCCGGTGGTCACCACTACCAGTACTACGAGGCGCCGGCGATGACGGGAATGCTCTGCCTCGGGGTCCGGCCGAGCCCGTGGATGGTGAAGTTCTGCGGCGGCCGGAGGGAGCCCGTCTGGGTGCAGGGCTGGCCGTAGGCCGGGCATGCCTCTTCTTGCCGTCCGGTCGCCGTCATGCACGTCGTTCCACTTCCAGTCCATACAGCGGCTGGGCCACCATAATTAAAGTTGTCTACTATCGACACGACTTGAAGTTGATCGATCGTTCCATTGGTTCCTGCCCATGGCTGCTCGATCGATCCGGTGTCTGTTCCTGCGTCTGGTAGCTATAGTGATCCAGCATAAGTGCATGGTTCGTTTTGGTCGTTTAGCGTTGGCGTGTTGCTGTGGCCGCTGCCGGCCGAGCACACGACACGAGCATGTCGCCATTTTACCTTTGGAACGTTTCTTGCTGTTGTCTAGTGGGTGTGACTGTGGGCTAGACTAAGAAGAAATAGAATGCTTGTTGTCGATCGCGACTAGATCCGACAGTTTCACGTGTCTCGAGACTCGGAGGCTCAACCGTCTGGAACTAATCCCACGTCCTGATCTCCGCTTGCATTTTATAATTGTTTGGGAGCGCATGGCTATTGAGGACGTTGCCATGTTTGAGAGTTGCCTGAATTTTGTCGGTGCGAGGATGCTAACGTCGACAGTGGACTATCTCAGATACTGATTCTTTCTCGTTCATCAGCTGCGTAGTGGACCGATACAGTAACTTCTCCAAATGTTTGAAATTCACAGTTTGTTGTACTTTATCATCATACTCT
>NC_041381.1:550818386-550819832 GCF_002162155.2 Triticum dicoccoides | reverse complement strand
CCCTCCGTTTCGATTTACTCGTCATGGTTTTAGTTCAGAACAAAGGGAGTATCATCGAAATTGAATGCAAAAACGCGCTTGCCTACATTTGCGTCGGCCAGGACTCCGCCCATAGAGGTATGAATATGAACTATATACACCGCGTGTACACCACATGGGGCTACGGGGTGTTAGCGCAACCAATTCCCACAGCCATCTGCTGATTACGTTGTATCGTCGGCGCCGAGTAGTACTACCAACATACTGCAATGCGCGCGGTCGATCCAGTACATCGATTGTGGAATTTCTTGGAGGGACCCGATCGCTTTTCGAGTGTAGATCGATCGTACGCACTACCTCAAATCTGCGTACATACTTAGGATCTAACGTACAGATCCGCTGGGTAGCTTGCTAGCTAGGCCTGCACCCGTTGGTACTTGCAGACCTACTTATATGTCTGTCGATCTCTACGTGCCCGAGGCACGTACTATCCTGAAATTTCTCGTGCAACACCTCCGACGGAATGTAGATCGATCGATCTACGCGGTTAAGAGCACTGCCGATCAGCCGCCCGGCCGGTTGCGCGTACCGCAGCGTCTCCACGCATCAATAGCCCGACCCGCCCGATCTCGATGAACAGTGAACCGCAGAACGTATGCATGGACGTACGCCGCATCTGCCATCTGGCACACGGTCGCGCCTGCTCGTGGCAACAACCACACGTCGATCGGCACAGGCAGACGACGCGCTTGTGCGTGCCGTACCGTAGCATTAGTGCATTACGTACTACGTGGTTGGTGGTGCACTTGCATTGCGCATCCATGGCGTTACGGCAAGTACGTACGTGCATGGTCCAGCGCAGGAGGCGGCGTCCTACCAGCAAGACACCGGGAGCGGAGCTGGGCGGTGCCGCATCTGCATCTGCATGCTCCCGATCGATCGAGCCCAAAGTCTTCAGCACCGCTTTATATCGCTCTCTTGGCTGGCAAGCAATATAATCCTTCCCTACTCTGTGACAGAGAGTGCGCCTCCCGATGCTATCAACAAGGTCGGCATCGGATCAAGCGAGGGCGGGGATGCCGATTGGTGGCGCGCTTGCAGTTAGTAAGGGGCCGGCGACTCGCGCTCGCTGTGGCTACACTGTCATGGATGGAGTAGCAACGAACGACCAGAGGACTGGTCATGCTTTTTTCTCCGAAAGAGACTGGCCATCGCGAGTTTGGAGCGGCTCTGCTGTGCGCGTGCAGGTGTCCTGTGGTGAGCTAACCAACTTCCTCTGCAGCATCCGGCAACACGAGGATATCAACAGATCTGGCTACTACTTACATGATCCGTTTAGTTTAGTGTGAACGAAGAAGTCAGGACTGTGATGGATGTAACTGACGAACCTCGCGTTCTCATCCCACAGGTCCATCTTCAAACTCCAGGGAAATCTGTACTCCTCTGTCGCATTTGGTCACCTTGTTT
>NC_041381.1:550806279-550818223 GCF_002162155.2 Triticum dicoccoides | reverse complement strand
CCATGGCGGCGGCAGCGCCCTTCTGCTTCTGCGTCGGTGGTATGGCGGCGACACCGGTCTTGACAACAAGGTAGAGCGGATATGTCGCACGATCTGTAAGGTCCGTGGTTGTTGCTGCCTCTACTCTTGGTTCGTTTTGTGGGTCGACGGGTTTGGGCGGGCTTGTGGAGCAGCGGTGAATTGGCTGGCGGTGTAACGGCGATGTTTACCTCCTACTGCACGCTTGTGTGGTGGTGGCAACCGCCCAGGAAGTGCGGTGGACCTGTCATCAAATCTGTCCGGTTGCGAGCTTGGAGCGGTAAGACTACCGGTGAAGACCGAGCTTCAACTACGGTCATGGCAGACGATGGTGGCTTCTCTTGGCATCGTTACCTTGTCGAAGGCATCATCATATCAAGTCGTGTCGCTACTTTCGGCAATGCTATGGCGGAAACCCTAGATCTATATCTTCCCAGAGATCGGACGAAGATCTTGCTTAATGTATGAGCACCTACAAGGAGGCCTCAAATTCTTTTTTTAGTTTCAGGAGGCCTCCAATTAGTCCCATTTGTCTGGACGGACCGTTGGGACAAAAAATGGCTGGCCCAAGGGGCCACCCCAAACCGTCCTATTTATGTGGACTGCTCCAATTCAAATGTGAGGTGCAAATGAGGTTGTGCGGACATGTCCATTATGTTGAACCCGACAATCAGGCTCTATTCCAGACCTTCACAAATCGGCACCCCTCCACCGCCCCCCTCCCCCCCCGCCCGCGACTTTCATCCTAGTTTCCCGCCCACATGGATAATTGGTCAGCAAAGTTTGTGGGCCTGCCATCTGTGTGATTGCCAAACATGGAGAGCCTCACTCGCAAGGACACCACCCCCCAATGGCGGTCAAGAAGGCGACTCCGACGAAGGGGTCATCAACCTAGACGTGCACATGGCCGTGTCCTCGCCGTCCTTGACTGCACCATTGGTCATGCCGACGTCCATGCTCGTGGACGAGTCCGGCATGGCTTCACAAGGGTGGGGCTTCCCGGGGCTTCACCTAGGACGCGGACGTCTCCGCGGATAGGGTTTATGACTCACCACAGCTCCGAAGGACGCTAGTGCCGATGACAAGCTGCGGTGAAAGACACACACACACCAATTGTTCGAGGTCATTATCTCCAACTTAGTTTTTTCTTCATCCCATATGTAGTTTTAGGACCAAATTTCTTATGATAGGCTCATTGTGATTGATGTTTAGGAAGATTACATGATGGGGATGATCAACAATGGTCAAGAGGCTACAAATTTTGAGATGGGTGATCAAACTCTCCTGAAGTTTGACGTTGGGAAATCATCGGGAACGAAGAGTACGATGAAGAGAGGAAATGTGTACGCAAGCAAATAAGATACTTTGTTTGTCAAGCTTGGTTCAATACTAGCATGGACCCGATATGTGTAACTAGAGCAGAAGGGCTAAAAATATTGAAAAAAAATCCATGAGTACTTCCATAAACACAAGCACTATGTGCAACCGCATCAAATCACAAGTGTCGGCAATGCGAGCTCTCTCCAACAAGATGGTCTTTCATCCAAGAGTCGTTAAACAAATTTTTTCGTGTGTATTCTCAAGAGGTGGAACCAAAGTTGCATTGGAGTCGGAGGCCATGTAAGTTTTGTTTTCGCTACATTGATTGTCATATTTCTTTCTTCCATCCATTCTTGCAATATGTTGACATGTTTTTTTTATTTCACCGACCAACATATTTCTTGTGTCCTTCAATTCTTGCAATATGTTGGCATGTGCTTTATTTATAGCTGGGGTTGGCCTCCACATTGTAGTATGAAATTGATAAGAAACCATTCACTATACCAAATTGTTGGTTGGAATTGAGCGGGAACCCAAGTGGGGCAACCTTTTTTGCATATTTCAAGAACCCAAGCAACAAAAAGAGGGAATAATGATTGCTCAAGCTCCCACCAATCTATTGGATTTTATGAATAGGATGATACAAGTGACGCGACAACCAAAATTGGAAACAAGTTCAAGAGAAGTAGGGATATGACGGGGAAGAAGTTGGAGAAATATAGGGTCACGGATGATGGAGTGACGAGCAAAATGTCGGCCACGTGGGTGGAATTCCTTTCCAACAAAGACATGGAATTGAAAAAAAAGGAAGACATGAAGGGGGAGAATAAGGAGGAGACATACAAGCTCTACTTGGATGTTCAAAGGAAGGATAAAATTTCATAAGGAAAGGGTGAGGAGTGTAATTGAGAGGGAGTGGACGGAGATGGAGAACATGAAGCCATATGAAGCTTCAGAAGACAAAGGCAATGTAGAGCATTGATATTGAGAGAGAGAGGGAGGGAGGGAGGGAGGGAGGGAGGGAGAGAGAGATAGAGAGAGAGGCTTATCACGAAGTTGAGCATCATGTTGGGTCGACACACGCCTCATGGATGGTGATGCCAAGGAGTGGATCATCAACAGCGCGTAGAAAAAATGCTTGATTCATTCCTTTCATGAGTTGTGTATGAATTATTGAACTTTATTTTTCCTAGATCATGTTGGCTTGTTTGAATTGTTGTGTGCTATATTTATTATTGAATGATTTACATGCATGCACGGATTTGAGGACGGGGAAATGGGGGCATAGTTTTTTTGAAAGTAATGAGCTTCCTCATCGATTCCCATTATAGAAACCGCAAGAACTTACAACATCAAAGTTCATAATAAGAAAACAAAAAAGAAACATGACAAATGGTAGAATGTTGATCTACGATGACATTGGACACCTATCCCAGTCAACCATTGTTCTCAACATACAAAGCCATACAAGCATCATAGATTTACAACACAACAATGTCACAAAGTATATTAAACAAACCAATACAACCACAAAAGCATCATGGGTAGCTTTTTTTCAAGGAGCAAAGTTCATTTGTAGGATTCTGTCCATCGACATGTCAGCCTACAAAGACCATCCTTCACGCCTGATCACATGATCTTCTTCACTCCTTCTCAATTATTTCTTGATATGATTCTGCCAAAAGTGAGATCCATTGTGTGCCCCCTAGACTTCCAACAAGGTATGATGTAGATATTTCCTACCATGGACCTGTCGCCAAATTCCATATGTATTTTATAATTTCCACAACCATTTGCATAGTAGGGCTTCGTTCACTTCTTGAAGATCAAGTACCCCAAGCCCTCCACAATCTTTGGGAAGACACACTTTTCTTTCAATCAACCAATTGACATTTCCTTTTATTCTTTCACTCTTGCTAAACCATTCTTGTTCTAGTGGAGTTTATATTTTCGCCGAGTTTTTTGGAGCTTCAGAAATTAAAGCACATACATAGGCACACAACTGAGACATGCATTTGGAAATAGAACCTTATCACATATAAATAACAGTTATCAATCCAACCTTCCCTAATGTCTCCTGTCTTCTCCTCTACATGATACTAGTGAGCACTTCTTAGTCTTTTGTCATCAATAGGCATGCCGAGGTACTGCATTGGCAACTTATAGCATCACCGACTGTGCCCGACATCAAAATTGACACAATGGGTGACACGGTAGACCATTGCTCGTAACAAAGAACTCAAACCACAAGAATCACATAATGTTGCGCGACAATGGGCCAACACATGTATCGGCTTTTCCCTTTTTCTCTAGTTTTTAAAAGTGACTTTCATCATTTTTTTCAATTCTTGTTCGTCCAATTTAGTTATTTTTTATTTATTTAATTTTGTGTTTAATTCATGAATAATTATTGAAAACATGTATTCTAAAAAATCATGAATACATTTAAAATTTTGACGATCCTTTTTAAAAACACATTTTATTTATTTATTGACTTTTCTGTTTAATTCATGAATAATAAAAAGGTCAGGACGCTGATAAGTGTGACATGTGTGGCAAGAAGCAATTCCGCCCTGACGTTTTGTGATGGCAAGTTTAGTTGCCCGAGGATGACAACTTTAGTTTTGAAGTATGACAACTTTCTGTTTGGATGGCAAGTTTTAGTTTTTTTTGGGTTTTTTTCGGATGGCAATTTTAGTTGTAAAAAATGCCAGGGCACTATTACTTCGTGCCACATGTGTGCCACTTATCATTTGGGTATATATTTCAGTAACTTATGTGTACGACTAGATCGTCGACAACATACAAGATAATACAAAGTCAGGGAAGTCCGTATAGCAAAATGCATAATTACCATAAAGTCTTTTTGCATCCAATGTGATGTCTTGTTGCATGCCCTTGGGCAAAATAAACATTACACTGAATTTAAAGTTTGCAGGTCCCAGAAGGAATTCTGCTTCACTAAGCAGGGTTCCTATCAGCAAAGGAACATAATCCGAAGGAGTAGAAGAAGTCACCGCATGACATGCCCCATACCAAGCTGTTTAGCTAGACTAATGTGGTTGATTAGATTCACAACTTGCTTTCGCCCCTGCACGTTCCATGCTTGCTTGATGACCTGGATAGATGGAGCTAATTGGGGTGTGCATAGAGCTAAGGATCACCATATGTGGCTTAACATGCTTTCCGATGCCACCCATTCCAAGGACACAAGCAACTCACCCTCTATGGTTTGCCTCCCATTTGGCGTAAGCAATTTTGTGATTCGGACAAGATTATCGAGCTTGTGTTCTACACAAGGGGAAAATGAGTGATGCACATATATAGCAGCAACATAGTGATTCAGGAGTAGAGCTGAGAAGTTGGAGTTATTTAACAACGGAGAGACAACTAGGAGGAAGATATAAGAGTCTTTGAACCTTTATGACATGAGTGAGGTCTCTGTGGAGCTCTTGCATGTTGATGCATTACAAGGCCATGCAAATGAATAGATGCACACATGGCACTGGCGAATCTGACAAGAAAGAAATTTGGTGCATGACAGAAAATTTAACAAGTGAATCATGTAGTTTGAAGTTAGGTAACTATCAACCTATCGCCTATCCACATTTTCATACATTTTGGATGGAATGATCTGGTTGAAACCATCCAAAACTTGAATAAGTATTTTGGCCAATCATTTATCTCCATCCTACAATATAAACTACTTCTACATGGACACTCTCAAAAGGCTCGACAGAGCATATAATTATGTTGTATGTATATGTTAGTTACCTTCTTAAGTTAGTAAATATTGTCTCTTGACTACGGTACATAGACACACTTCCTCTGTACTAGGGGAGAGGCAGGAAGGTCATGTGGACATGGCCATTCCCCCCAAAATAACATCTATACACGCTAATGGAAACAATATGATCATTCTATAGTACGGCGTAGTTCTAGGAATAAGTTTAGAGTTAAATTTCATGATGAGTTACGAGAGGTATATTTTGGAATAGCAGAGGTCTACTGGACTGGGCTAAATGATGGTTGTTAGCGGAGACTTCGAGGGAACAAAGGTTGGATTTTTTCTCTTTTGAGAGTGAAATGCGTAGAACCCCACTGCAATTGTGTCGCCATTAGCAAAAAACACGAATTTTGCTTTCTAGCACAAAAAGCATCGAACGCACAACTAAACTTTTGTTATCCATGATTAGTAGACCATGTCAACCTGCTTCCTGCAAAATTATCGGCCTTTCATTTTTGCCTGCAAAATTCGAAGATATCTATGTAGTTTCCTAGTTTCTATATTTTGCAAGAAAAAAAGAGTGACCGATAATTTTGCAGGAAGCAGGTTGATCTGTTTTTTGATTGTATAAGCAGAAAAATACTAGCTCTTGTATATGCATATGTTTTTCTGTTCATCTATTTTGTTTGGTCAATCATTTATCTCCATCCTACAATACAAAATACTCCTACTTCTGTATGAACACTCAAAAAGCTAGGTTCAACACCGAATTATGTTGTACGGATACAGAAGTAATCTCAAGTTAGTAAACATGGCCTCTTGATTAGGGAAATTACATAGGCACTCTGTGTGCCTATCTTCTCTGTAGTGCTTAAATAATTTATATGGTTGTATAACTTTTTCTATTACATTTGCTTAAACCGTTTTTTCTGTAACCTACACGTTGCCGCAGAAGATAGGCATTCTGAACCAGTGCTTGCAAGCTAAGGAGTTTCGCTTCAGGAAACAGGGCCACCGTCAGTGAGAGATTAAAGTCTAAAAAAGTCACGACCTAAACCAGTGCTGACGGTTGACAATGTGTATCAAAGATGACATTGTAGGACCTTGAGAAGAGGTGTCTAGAGGGGGGGGGGTGATTAGACACTAAGTACCAAAGTTACAGTTTTTAACTTCTTTAAGTTTAAGTGGAGTTTAGGCAGAACTTTAACATTCACAATACATAACAAGCAAGCATGCAAAGAGTATATGAGCAGCGGAAAGTAAAGCATGCAACTTGCGAGAATGTAAAGGGAAGGGTTTTGGAGGATTCAAACGCAATTGGAGAAATGGATGTTTTTGTCGTGGTTCCGATAGGTGGTGCTATCGTACATCCACGTTGATGGAGACTTCAACCCATGAAGGGTAACGGTTGCGCGAGTCCACGGAGGGCTCCACCCACGAAGGGTCCACGAAGAAGCAACCTTGTCTATCCCACCATGGCCGTCGCCCACGAAGGACTTGCCTCACTAGCGGTAGATCTTCACGAAGTAGGCAATCTCCTTGCCCTTACAAACTCCTTGGTTCAACTCCACAATCTTGTCGGAGGCTCCCAAGTGACACCTAGCCAATCTAGGAGACACCACTCTCCAAGAAGTAACAAATGGTGCGTTGATGATGAACTCCTTGCTCTTGTGCTTCAAATGATAGTATCCCCAACACTCAACTCTCTCTCATAGGATTTGGATCTGGTGGAAAGAGGATTTTAGTGGAAAGCAACTTGGGGAAGGCTAGTGATCAAGATTCATATGGTTGGAATGGAATATCTTGGCCTCAACACATGAGTACGTGGTTCTCTCTCAGAACTGGTAAGTTGGAAGTGTAGGTTTGTTCTGATGGCTCTCTTCACGAATGAAGAGGAGGTGGAGGGGTATATATAGCCTCCACACAAAATCTAACCGTTACACACAATTTACCAAACTCGGTGGGACCGAATCAACAAACTCGGTCAGACCGATTTAGCAAACCTAGTGACCGTTAGGATTTTCGGTGGGACCGATATGTAACTCGGTAGGAACGATATGGTTAGTGTTAGGGCATAACGTAATATCGGTGAGACCGATTACACAAACTCGGTGCAACCGATTTTTGTAATTAGCTAACCAGAGAGTTGGTCAGGCAAACTCGGTGGGACCGATTACTCAAACTCGGTGGGACCGATTTTGGTAATAAGTTAACCAGAGAGTTTGCATTGTAATCCCGGTAGTACCGATTGCTCAAACTCGGTGAGACCAATTTTGAGAATGGACATACACAGAGAGATTACAATCCCATCTCGGTGAGACCGAGATCCCTATCGGTGAGACCGATTTGATCTAGAGTTTGTGGCAGTGGCTATGTCATCTGAACTCGGTGGCACCGGATAGAAAGAATCGGTGTGGCCGAGTTTGACTTTAGGTTTAGGACATATGTGTGGAAGTGTGAAAGTAGTTGAGGGTTTTGGAGCATATCACTAAGCACTGTGGAGCAAGAGACTCATTAAGCAACACCTCATCCCTTCTTGATAGTATTGGCTTTTCCTATAGACTCAATGTGATCTTGGATCACTAAAATATAAAATGAAGAGTCTTGAGCTTGAAGCTTGAGCCAATCCTTTGTCCTTAGCATCTTGAAGGAATGCCCACATCCTTTAGTCCATGCCACTCCATTGTTGAACTTGTCTGAAGTATACTAGGTAAAGGTGTTAGTCCAACAAGAGATATGTTGACATTAATTACCAAAACCACCTAGGGAGCACTTGTGCTTTCAATCTCCCCTTTTTTGGTAATTGATGACAACATACATCAAAGCTTTAGATAAAGATATAAAGAATAGCAAGTAAAGCTTTGGAAAGACATGTAACAAGCATAGGCTCCCCCTACATGCATGCAATCATGTGAATATGGAATATAGAAGCATGTGAGAGCATAACCATGATAGAGTAGGCAATGTGTTACATGTATCTTGGCCATATGCACCAGAGCAAAGAATATTAAAGAAAATACCTTCATGCTCATGGGTCCTTCTTGCAAAGAGTATGTACATCAGCAAGAATTCCTCATACACATGATTGTGATGCATATACTTACCTTGTAGTCTTGAGTTGGCTTAGGATGGAATGAACCTGCGTAAACAAGGTTAGATAACACAGGTACATCTACTAGCCAGAGCAAACAGAAGAAACCACAAGAATACCAAGACTGGGATGACATGTAGAGAGTGAGTACTAAGTACCACATTGGATTAGACATGTCCCCAAGGGTAAAGATATGCAATGAATTTAAATGATTTCTTTCCCTTAGATGTCTTGCTCCCCCTGAATCTAACATGGGATACTGGGAGAAGATAGGGAACAGAAAATCAGAGCTGAAAGATATAAATGAACAGAGCTAATGCAAATAAGCACATATGAACATGTCTTTCCCCTCAAGAAGACATGTGGCATCTCTCCTCTTGAACACCAAGCATCTGGGATCCTTGAGAATTACTCTCTTCTTGAGTATTCTCTCCCCCTGGAGATCTCTCTCTCCCCCTGAGGAGGTGATACTCTCTCTCTGATGTGATCTCTCTAAGTGATAAGCTTTGATGTGATCTCTCTCTCCCCCTTTGACATCAATTTCCAAGAAGGGCTTCTGGAATTTGTCGCGAATGGGTTTGATCCTTGAGTGATGCTTGTAGAGGACAAGATTCATTGAGTGGAGTTGGATCAGAAGAAACACATAATAAGTGGCAAACTATTTTTCCTGTTGTGAAGTCGGTGGCACCGAGTGGTTTGCTTCGGTCGTACCGAAAGGATTCGGTTGGACCAAGAACAACAAATTGGTGAAACCGAGTTCATCGCAGAGAAAACACTTGTCACCTCAGCTCACTGGACTAGTAAGGTCTCACAAAGATTTGCAAGGAATTTACTGAATGATATGCAATGAATTGGATGCAGAAAATGCAGAGCAACAGAAAGAAATCGAGATGAAGTTTTTTTTGAAAGGGGAAATAAATATGCATGAGACAAATGAAAAAACACAGAAAAGAACACAAGAGAACTTCATCTAGAGATGGTCGGCAACAAAGTCACCTATGTTAGAGTATATTGACTTAGGAGTCAAGTGAGATCACTTGATCATAGGTCATACTCATTGTTTAAGCTCAAAATGGGGTTACCATTTTTCATTTAAGCATCTTGATGTATTCACATCTTGTCGAGTTGATTTAGCTCATGTCTCGGAGTAAAGCTTCTCTACGATGGAATAACATACCTTGGTTGGTGGTGTAGAACATGTAGTTGAACTTGTGTGGGTTGCTCAAGGTTGATGTAGCTCATCAAGAGTTGGGAGCACCACTTGGAATTTGAGTCAATCTACCTACATGGGTTAGATCTTGCAAGGAAGAGCACTTGTGTATCCAAAAATGACAATCATGAAGCTCAACATAGAATTTGTCAAAGGATATGCTTGAATGGTTCCGTGCTTCCTCGTCTTCAACCACCATAGTGTAGAGACTTGGTGATGTAGAGATTTCTCAAGATGTGAGTAGATTACAATCTCATGGAATTTGATTCAACCAAGTACCTACATGGGTTATATATCATGCAAGATGCAAATATATCCAAGACATAAGATTTTCATCATAAGAGAAATATCGAGGATTAGTCATAAGCTCATGTCTTGCATGTATCCAATGGAGTTTCTACTCCAAGTTTGAAGCATCTATGATGTTCAATTCTTCTCTCAACCTGCAAAACACTTTCTCATCAAGAGGTTTAGTGAATATATCCGCCAATTGCTTTTCGGTGCGAACATGCTTAAGATTAATGTCACCCTTAGCAACATGATCTCGAATGAAATGATGACGAACTTCAATATGCTTAGTTCGAGAATGTTGTACGGGATTATGACCAATTTTGATAGCACTTTCATTGTCACAAAGCAATGGAACATGTTTCACATATATCCCATAATCTTTAAGAGTTTGGGTCATCCAAAGTAATTGAGCACAACATGAACCAGCGGCAATGTATTCCGCTTCGGCGGTGGATAAGGATACCGAGTTTTGCTTCTTGGAGGACCAAGACACAAGAGATCTACCAAGAAATTGACAAGTACCCGAAGTGGACTTTCTATCAACCTTGTCACCGGCATAGTCCGAGTCGGAGTAGCCAACAAGATCGAAAGAGGCCCTCTTAGGATACCAAATGCCAAAATTTGGTGTATGGATTAAGTATCTCACTATCCTTTTCACGGCCTTAAGATGACATTCTTTAGGAGCAGCTTGATATCGTGCACACATGCACACACTTAGCATGATATCGGGACGTGAAGCACATAGATATAACAATGAACCAATCATAGAGCGATAAACCTTTTGATCAACCGGTTCACCATCTTTGGTCAAATCAAGATGTCCACTAGTAGGCATGGGTGTAGTCATACCTTTGCATTCTTGCATATTGAACTTCTTGAATAAGTCCTTAGTGTACTTCTTTTGAGAAACAAAAGTACCTTCCTTAGTTTGCTTGATATGCAACCCAAGAAAGAATTTGAGTTCACTCATCATTGACATCTCAAACTTTTTTGACATTAGCTTTCCAAACTTCTCACTAAAATGAGGGTTAGCTGATCCAAATATGATATCATCAACATAAATTTGGCATACAAATAATTCTCATTAACCCTTTTAGTAAAAAGTGTGGAATCAATTTTCCCAATTTCAAATCCCTTTTCAAGAAGAAACTTGGTCAAGCATTTATACCAAGCTCTAGGAGCTTGTTTAAGACCATAAAGAGCTTTGGGAAGTTTGTAAACATGATTGGGTTTCTTAGGATTGACAAAGCCGGGAGGTTGTTAACATAAACTTCCTCCTCTATTTCACCATTTAGAAAAGCACTTTTAATGTCCATTTGGTATAAGGTGATATCATGGTGATTAGCATAGGCAAGTAAGATGCAAATGGATTCAAGTCTAGCAACGGGAGCATAAGTCTCACCATAGTCCGTACCTTCGACTTGTGTGTAGCCTTGGGCGACGAGACATGCTTTGTTGCGAACTACTTGTCCATCTTCATCTTGCTTGTTGTGAAACACCCATTTGGTACCGATGATGTTGTGGTTGTCGTCGGGCTTCTCAACCAATGTCCAAACTTGATTCCTCTCAAAGTTGTGTAGCTCTTCATGCATGGCATTTATCCAATCCGGATCTTCCAATGCTTCTTCGACCTTCATAGGTTCAATGCTAGAGATGAAAGAATAGTTTTCACAAAAGTTAGCTAAACGAGTTTTAGAGCGAGTGATTCTCCCGGTTTGAATATCATTGTAGATTTGCTCAACTGGATGGTCTTTAGCAATTCTTGCTCGAACTCATGAAAGCTTTTGCTTGGTTCTTGGTTGAACTTCTTCTTCATCTTGTTCTTCTTCTTGGCCTTATTCATTGTTGGCGTTGTCGTTCTCTTGTCGTGGTGGAGAAGGAGGTTGTTGACATTCATCTTGATGCACTTCCTCGTTTTCTTCATCTTGGTGTGTCCCACTTGGGGATGCTTCTGTATCAACTCTTGGTTCACCTTGTCGTGAAGTAGAAGCTTCCACTTGGACGGACGAGGTACTCTCCTTCACTTCCGTTGGACCTACCTTGCCAATAGACAAGTCTTGGATTGCTTCCGAAGGATCTTTGTCTCCTACATCATTTGGCAATTGCTCTACTTGCGAGCCGTTAGATTCATCAAACTTCACATCTACCGTCTCTTCAACCTTTCGGGTGAAGTTGTTGTAGACACGGTAAGTGTGAGAGTTTGAGCCATAACCTAGTAGGAAACCTTCATGAGACTTAGGAGCAAATTTAGAACAATGATGCTTATCAAGAATGTAGCACTTTGAGC